>NC_056732.1:1028005657-1028063157 GCF_019279795.1 Protopterus annectens | reverse complement strand
AGCTGATCTCAATATTAAGACTTATTACTGGTTTGAGCCCAATGGGTGGCAAAGTGGTGCAGTGGTTAGCATTGTTGCCTCACAGCAAGAGATTCTTTGGTTCAATTCTTGTGTGGGGTGCCTTCTGTGCAGAGTCTGCATGTCTTCCGTGTGTTCGCATGGGTTTCCTCAGGGTGACCCAATTTCCTCCCACATTCCCAAGACATGCTACAGGTGGATTGGACATTCTAAATTGGCTCAATGGGTGAGTGTGTGCATGTGTGTCCCTACTCAGGAAGGTTGGGCACCAGGCTGGCAACTGAACACAGTAAAACTCTACTGCCACTCTCTCTGCGGACCAGTGTTCTATTGTGGTGACCCCTAACAGGAACAGCCAAAAGAAGAACACTGACTTGAGCCCAATGCCACCATATAAGCCTCTTTTTCCTATCTTGCCAGGAGGATCCTATGGGAAGCAAATCCTTTCCTAACCTCTCTGAGCTCTCCTTGAGCAATAATTTTCTGCATTTCTTTACATAACTTTATTAATAATGCAGATCTAAAAATTTTGTCCTGTCTTCCTCACATATGATCTGATAGCTCATTTTTATCAAATGATTCCTTTCTTATTCTTAACATCTCCTTCCACCGTGATTCATACCTGTTATCCTGAATCCTTGCAATTATGAAAGCATGGCACTGACATATATCCTTAAGTCAGGGACCACCATTCCTCCCAAACACCTAGGCAAAATCATCTTGTCCCACCACACTCTTACTGTTCTTCCCTGCCAAATAAACTATTTCATCTAACTTTTAGTTTTCTTTATATCTTTATCCTCAGTTACATACTAAAAGGCTTAACTAGCATAAAGTATATTAGAGGGGGCATGACAATGAAATATCTGAATCTTGGAATCAAATTAGAGATTAAGTATTGTCAATTTGTTCAGGTTTGTTTGGATTTTATTTATTATTCTCTTACTTGTTGCCTTCTTGGATTTCTCTGGGTCTCTCCTTACCAACCTCCGGGTATCTAATCAGCAGGCATTCCCACATTCCAGGGAACTAGGCATCACGGTTTTGCTGATTCTATTACCATAACATGAGCTTTTGTAATATTAATTTTGTATACTGAAATCTGCCCAAACCTTGTCACCACCTTCCATAGCTTAGAAAGGAGGTGAAAAGGCATTCTTAGCCTTAGGCAAGGTCTTTTGGAAACATCTATCCCAATAGCTGAGGTATGCTCATAGTAACTAGACACATAGACACCATTTGCATATATCCTTTAAAATGCAGGTCAGATATAGTTGTTGTGGATGAAAATATATACCTGACTCTAGTCTAACCTTTGACTTGCAGATATTTGCATCTTCCATTCATGATTGTTAATTGATTATCCACACTATACAGATTACTTGCCGAGTCCATTTTGATGGATTTGAAAGGTAAATTGACTGGAAGTAATATGTTTCAACTACCATTAAAAGTGCAAATGTACATAATGTATATGATTTATACTATGTTTTTAGTACTATTCAAGAATGCTGTTTCTTTTTGTAATTGCATTGTAAGATACTTCTTTTTATATGTTACTCATTCTAAATAAATATGCAGCACTTTATACTGACTGTATTTTAGACTTCATTACTGACTTGTTAACCTATGCTTTCTAAATGTAGAATTCATTGTTTAATTTTTCCAGTTGTTTAGGTTTTGGGAAAGCTGTAGTAAGGACAGACCCTATTTCTGTCTGAGGACTTGGATCAAATCCAGGCATTGCTTTAAGCTTTCATGATTTTTGAAGAGTTATGGTCTCATTATGAGCAATGCTCTCAGAACTGCTTTTTCTTATAGTATTTTTTGATGCAATCACTAATGGTAATACATTTAAACATGCTTGGAAGTTATTTTCTAATCAGTCCAGGTTTTCCAGGGACCTCTAAAACTATATGAACATTCTTTTTCCGCATTAGTTTGAATTCAACTTATATGTGCTGATGTTTAATGACGATGGTTTCTCCTGCAAAATAGTCTAGCCACCTCTATTTCACTAATTAATAGGATCATAGGATCATAGGAGATTACTAGGCTATTGACCTGGATAAGCCTAGCTGTTTCATCCCAATGTAATACCATAGAAATGCTTGTCAATACCCAAGATTGCATTTAGTGATGACTGCCCATGTCCAGGACGGTTGTGGGCTCTATCTCCGGTAAGAATTTATGGTGCCCCATCCTCATCCAGGTTCCTCTTGAACAGTGTCATACAGGTGCTCTGTTTCAAATGAATTGGCAGCCTGTTCCAAAGATGTGGCAGTCCCTGGGAGATAAATATGTCCTCCAGCATGTCCTATTTAAGTCGCAGGCCATATTTAGGTCCCTGAAATGGGTAGCCCTAGTCCCGTTTGATTTATGGATATGCAGCAAGTTCATTAGGTTTGGGTCTTGGATTGCTGTGTATGCCAGGTATAGGTCTCCCCTAAGAAGTCTATACGATATGGAGTATAGTGACAGGAACTTTAGTTGGTCTGTGTAAGGCGCATTCTGCAGTCCCTTGATCTTTTTTGTTAGAAATCTCTGAGGTCTCTGTAATTGATGCAGGTGCTTAGTACGGTACATGCTAAATGGGGTGTTATACTTAATTATGGGCTGGATAAGTGCCGAGTATAGGGGGTTATAACTTGTTTTGCTCTTGAGGCAATGTCTTTACTAATCAAGTGTGCGATGTAGAAAGCTTTCCTTACTACAGTAGACACATGGTGGTCAAAGTTAGGGTCACAGTCAACTTGTGATCTCAGGTCCCTTACCACTTCATGGGTACTTAGGGTATAGTTATTGATTTGATAGTGTGAGGAAACAGTATTTGTGCCGAAGGGAGTGATGATGCATTTCTTT
Organism: Protopterus annectens; assembly: GCF_019279795.1. Lineage (NCBI taxonomy): Eukaryota > Metazoa > Chordata > Ceratodontiformes > Protopteridae > Protopterus > Protopterus annectens. The sequence goes on along the minus strand of NC_056732.1, from coordinate 1,028,060,277 downwards.
ACATTCAGTCTGAGACCGTGACTAATACATCAGTTGTTGGTCTGCATGAGACCTTCCTGGAGTATACTGACATAATTTGGGGATTCAATGATTGCACCTAGTTTGCACTCGTCTGCAAACTTGGTCAGCCACAACTCCTTAGTTTTGGCCTGAACTTCTGAGTAGTATATATCAAACAGTAGGGAGTCCAGCACTGACCTCTGTGGCACCCCACTAACAGGTCTGCTGCTTGATGTGGAATCAGCCACTTTGATAGTGTGTGCCTGGTTTGTGAGCCAATTGGAAACCCATCTTACAACAAAGGGTTTTACATTCCATTTGCTAAGTTTATCAGTAATGCCTAAATGTGAAATTGTGTTGAAAACCTTTGCCAGGTCGAGGTATGCTGTGTGCACAGATTTGCCCTCTTCAATGGCCTTGGTCACATTTTCAAAAAAATCCAGCAGATTTAACATGCAGAATCTGCCCTTAACTAGGCCAAATTGGGTAGGTTCCAGGGTTTGGGGGCCACCTATGTCTTTATTTATGAGGTCCATAATGATACAGTCCATGTCCTTACAGATGAGGCTGGTCAGGCTTATGGGTCTTTAAATCCCTGGATCTGTTGCTAGACCTCCTTTGTGGAGGAGAATAACTGTTGCTGTTCTCCGTTTCACAGGAGCAAATCCCGTGGTTAGGCTGTGATTGAAAATGGTATTTAGTGGTGATGCTAGTTAATGTTTAAGCCTGTTTAGGAGACAGCCTGGGATGTCGTCTGGTCCCATAGAGGCTGTGCTTTTTGCCTTGGACAAGGCTTTGAAGACCTGCTCATCAGATATGTAGGGTGGGGGGTGGAGTTTGGAGGAAGGCTTGTTGTAAGTTAGGAGGGGATAAGGGAGTGAAATTTTCACCAAACCTATCCACTAGCAGGTTTGCTATTTCTGTGGGATCAGTGTTTGTGATACCATTGGCCACTAGTTCTGCACGTGCTTGGGTACTACCATTTAGGTTATGTATGTAGCTGTAAAAGGCCTTATGGTTATCCTTGGCTGTACTTGCTAAGTTTCTCTCAAAGGATCCCTTGGAGGATTTGGCAAGTTGTCTTATTTGCCTATTGAGCCTGAAGAGGGTGCTTTTCCATTGTTGGGGCCTTCCCTTTGTTTTCTTGGACAGCAACTTTTTGCATTTATTGTAAAGTTTGTTAATGCTGCATGTCCACCATGGCAGCTTATTTTTACTTAGGGCTCTAGCTTAGATTCTTTCTGGTACAGCCAAGTTTATTCACTCCTGCAAGTGATTGTACAGGGCTTTAATGTAAGCTTTAGCATAGTTACCACTTCCAGCTTGGGGTGGGGCTTGGCATGCATTTATACCTTCACCTAGGAGGGTATACTTGGTGAAGTTTTTTAGTCTGATTTCACCCTTTGTGAGTTCTGGTGTTAGTATCAGCTTGAAGGTAACTGATTTGTGGTCAGTTTTAACTATTGAGGGTCCGACAGTTGCAACAGTGTATCTGTTTGACATGTTGGTGAGGACCAGATCCAGAATCTTTGTTTCCTTGTTGGGGTATGGACTGTATGTTCCAGGGCATTTAAATTAGCAAAGTCAAGGAACTTTTACACTAGCTAGTTAGGGCTGGCATAGGTTTCCCCATTGATGGTGGGAAAATTGAAATCCCACATAACCAGCACGTTCAGTAAAATTTGGATTGTCTCCAGTTTGGCCAAATAGGCTTTGGGGCATCATGACCCATGGAGGGGGATCTATAACTGGCTATGACTTGAATGGGGGTCTTATCCACCATAACCTGTATCTGGAGTAAGTCCATGGAGTTGTCCAGTCTAACTAGATGTGAGGTGAATTTATCTCTAATATAGACTGAAACACCACCTTCTTTGGTTTTCACACATTAATTTTGTAGTCTAAAGGTGTGGAAGGGATTGTAGCCTTGCATGGCTGGGGTATTCTCTGAGGCCTTGAACTAGGTTTCTGTGACTGCACAGGCATCTACATCTTCTAGTGACATAAGTGCTTCCAGGGAGTGCAGTTTTTGGTTTAAGCTCCTAGCATTTAGCAGCATGACACTTAATTTCTTCTGATGGGTTACTTTCACATCTGTAATGTTGTTTTTAAGACTTTGCTTAAAAAAGCACTATGGGGGAGACAAGAGCCTTTGCCAGCAGCCAAAAGTCTAGAGGTGCCAGATGCAAACCTTCTGTGGCAAAGCAGTGACTTTTGCCGATTATGGCTTCCCAGGCTGACAGGAACTGGATCCCCTTTGAATGACACCAAAACTGAGCCAATTATTGAAATCAATCATTTTTTGTTCATATTGGGGCATCATTCTAGGTGAGGGTAGTATGCTGCTCAAGGCTAGGGACATACCTGCCTGGTAACCATACTCAGAGAGCTCAACCATATCTCGCTTTATATAGCCCAGTGAGGTACACCTCAGGTCCTTCACACCAACATGAACTATGACAGAGTCATAACAGTACTTGTTGCTCAGAGACCTGAGTGCATGCATGATCTGACAAATCCTGGCACCAGACAGGCAGCTGACTGTGACTTTTTCCTTGTCCAACCTGGTGAGTGGGACATCCATGTGTCTCACTGTTGAGTCTCCAGTGACAAAAAAGTTTGTTTTTTGAGTGGTATACCTTACTGACTTGGTGGGTGAGACACTGGTGTTGTTGTGTCATGGGTGTTGTGGGGACTGTGTTAGTTGTAGCAGTCTTGTGTTTTAAGGTCTCTGGTGTTTCGTAGGTTTTTTGAGAGAACCTCCACATATGTGGATTTATATGTTTGATGCATACTCTGTGTATGAGTAGTGGTGCTATATGAATATGCAGTGGTGGGTGAGTTGACAACCTACTCCGTGTTACTATTTTGAGTGACAAAGAGCATGGATTCTAGATTCGTGGTGTAAATACATCTCTCACACTCTGTACTAGAGTGTGTTATTAGTAGAGAGTTGTCTTTGTACATGAGGCAATTGCTACAATGCCTCAAGGGACCCAAGTCAAAAAGACTGACAGGAGAAACAAGGTTAGTCCAACTGTCCATAATGCTAGGTTGAAGACTGTTCTCACTAGGGGTGGCTGTTCAGAATTGATCACGGAGGAGCTCAGTGGATGGATGTTTCTACCTGGGTTTTAGGAAAAATTTGTTGAATTTAACTGTCTGGCTTTGGTGCACAACTGTGCGGCAGTGCGCAGTGCCGTGCGATGTGCAAACAAGTGGAAACCTGCTCAAATGCAGGGACTAAATACCAAAAGCTAAAAACTTGAAAAAAAAATTAAAAAAGATTCAATGCTTTTTCTAAGCCCTAGACTGGCCTTCCTTTACAAGACATGTCCCAATCAACACAATTCTCTCACAAAAGTGCAAATAGGCCCATTCCAATCCAAGATGGCCTGGAAAATGTGCTCAGAACAAACAAACCACTACAAACAGTTTCAGAAGCAGCAAGCCTGTATCTGGACTATACTACAGCTACTAGCTACCCTAATTTCAGCAGGAAACACTAGAGAATGTTTAAAACAGCAGAAGCATAGCAGTGAGACCCTAAAAATGGTTAAAACAGCAGAACATAAGCAAGGAGGCTCTAACGAATGTTTTAAGCAGTTAACAGATCAGTTATTTAAACACGGCTTGGCAGAAAAACCAGAACAAACAGAACAGATAAGTTAAAAACAGTGAAAAATCCCAGTAAATATTTAACAAACAGTGAAACTATCAAAAATGTTTTATGAACAGTGAAAACAGCAATAAAATTTGATTTAACAGGCACAATAAAGCATACAATTGCAGTAGAACAGTGTAGTTCAGTACACAATAAATAAATACAGTATAAAAGTAGGCAGCAGATAAAAAAAAGTTTCAGTGGGAAACACTAGAGAATGTTTAAAACAAATAGCGGTGAGACACTAAAAAAACATTTAAAACACCAGAATATCAGCAAGGAGGCTCTAAAGAATGTTTTAAACAGTTAACAGGTCTGTTAATTAAACACTGCTTGGAGGAAAAAACAGAACAAGCAGAACAGATAGCTTAAAAACAGTGACAAATCCAAGTAAATACTTAACAAAGAGTGAAACTAACAAAAAAGCTTTGAAAACAATAATAAAATTTGATTTAACAGGTGCAATCTTCTTCTTCTTTCGGCTTTTCCCAGTTAGGGGTTGCCACAGCAGATCACCTATCCGCTCATGATTGGCAGTAAAGTTTTTATGGTGTCGAGTTGCCAGCCCGGCGCCCAACCTTCCACGGAAGGCACACACACACATGCCTAATGCCAATTTGGAGTGTCCAATCCACCTACAGCATGTCTTTGGGATGTGGGAGGAAACCGGAGCACCTGGAGGAATCCCACGCAACCACAGAAAGGACATATAGAGCAGACAATTGCAGTACAGCAGTATAGTTTAGTACACAGTAAATAAATACAGTATAAAAGTAGGTGGCAGGCAATTAAAAAAGTGTAGTTAATAGTATAAATAAGCAAAAAAAAAAAAAAAAAAAAAAACAGGCAACTTATGGGGTTTTGGAAGCTCAGAAATCTCTAGCCATCTGGTATCTGAGCTTCCTGGTAGCCCACCTCAGTTTAGCTTGCTACAAACAAAAACCCTGTTCAAATACCAGAAGGCAAAACTTGAAAAAACTTTTAAAAAATTCAAAAGGACCAATGAAGATGCTTATTCAAATCCCTAGACCAGCCTCCTTTTACTAGACAGATCCCAGTCAACACAATTCTCTCACAAAAGTGCAGACAGACTGCTTCCAATCCAAGATGGCCTGCATTTTGTTACTTTTTATTGCTTTCCATCAAGTACAACATTTTAATTTAATTCTGTGTTCCTAATAACAATTTAGTCTCTATCCATTTTTGGCCTATTTATTCCTGACACTTTCATTTAACTTGGTACACCAAGCATGGGAGGTTAGAAGTTTATTTGATGTTAATCTCTCTCTCTAGGTTTATGGTAAATGGTAATAATACAGGCACTAACACACACATGATCAATAGCAGCATTTTGAAAAACACATTTACTGAAAACACAAAACACAAAAGCAGAGAGATGGCAAAAGGAAAAAAAATTCAATGTAACAAGAGAACTCCACAACACATTCAGACCAAATTTGTCTCAACTGTGGTAGTGTTACAGAAAGGGTTTTCCTAAGGTAAAGCACAGGGTTAAGGTTAGGGGCTGGTTAATGGTTAACATGTATTAGTAAAGATGGTAAGCCCTCATAGAGATAAGATTGTTTATGGGATAACTGGACAGCAGGTTATGGGCTACTTTTTAAAGAAACTTTATCACTGAGCTAAGGACACTTTTGGCATAGTTTATATCTTTATGGGACCTTTGAAAAGTGGTGTTATTTTTGTGTGTTTTCAGCACGGGTACAGTTTTGTAGATTTCTACTGTAATATATGTACCAGCTTGATAAGCCAAAAGACTTGCTTCTTTGAGATTACTTGGGATTGGTTGTCCTTAGAAACAGACTCATGGTCTTTGACAGTTGATATCAATTTATAAATCTGACTGACTCTGGCAGGTTGAAAACTGAACAGAAGTAAGACTTGCTTAATATAGACAGTCCTAGATCCTTGATGAGTTACATAGTTATATAGGCAAAGAAATCTGAAAATTTGTTGGTTGTATTAGTTGGGGGATGAGTCCCAGAAAATAGTCTTTGATAGTATGCTTTTAACCTCTGAGGGTTACTGACACTTCCAGAAGTCAAACTGGTCATTGAGACCTTTGTGCAGAAATCCAGATCAATAGTCTTTCTTAGCCTGAGGAATCATGGATTAATTATTGTTATATAGAGAGCTATACTTGTTATGTAGCTGTATGTTACCTGTTTCTAAAAGTTTTCCAAACTGCTTTTCTAAATGCCATAGATTGTCTGGCAATATTGCTGGCCTGGTATATTCCATTAGCTCTTTGTAATAATCACAGATGTTGCATATCCCATTAGTCCTTAGTAGTCATCACAGATGTTGTATCTTCCATTAGTCCTTGGTATTCATCACAGATGTTGCGTATCCCATTAGTCCTTAGTAGTCATCACAGATGTTGTGTATCCCATTAGTCCTTAGTAGTCATCACAGATGTTGCATATCCCAATAGTCCTTATTAAGTCATTACAGATGTTATATCTTCCATTAGTCCTTAGTAATCATCACATATGTTATGTATCCCATTAGTCCTTAGTAGTCATCACAGATGTTGCATATCCCAATAGTCCTTATAAGTCATTACAGATGTTATATTTTCCACTAGTCCTTGGAAGTCATCACAGATGTTGTGTATTACATTAGTCCTTGGTAGTTATCACAGATAATGTGTATTCCGTTAGTCCTCAGTAGTCATCACAGACATTTTGTATTCCATCAGTCCTTAGAAGTCATCACAGACATTGTGTATTCCATTATTTCTCAGTAGTCATCACAGATGTTGCATGTCTATTTAAGTATGCACAACACAATCACTTAAGTAGTAAACATCAGAAGTTAACTCTGGTATTTGACAGTGTTGCGTACTGTAGACAGTGTTAAATCCAAACTCCAATCTGTTCCATCAGAAGCTTTCTCAGGTTTTGTACATATATTGTCTAGGTAGGCTCTGTGGAGGAGAATTGTTCCATATGGCATGTGCATTTAGATGACCACACAAATGTGTGGGTAGCTTTCTAGCAGCCACATAGTGCTCAGGGAGGCTTGTGATCATCCATTGTAGAATACTAATGAATCATTGTTGTAGTCTGTTATTTTGGATTATGTAATAAATTGATTAGACTGTCTTGGATGAGCAGTTTATGATGGTATGATTGTAAAAATGTAGCAGCCCAGGGATATTATACTCACCATGTAGTAAGAGTTCTTTGCAGCATTTGTCATTGCACTAAGATAACTTGCCTGGTTTGATATAAGTACAACTAATATTCAGAAATGTAATGTTATTTATTTATATCGACATCAGAAGAGCTTCCCTACCTTGGATACTCTGAAGATGGTTGTCATGGTGTCTGGAGCAGATAGTATTTATTATGACATTCCTAGACATTCCTTTTCTGTCTGCTCTATTGCCTCTGTAGTTTTGCCTGTGTAGTGGACAGCCTACCCGCGATGGTGGTGCTGCGGTAGCGTTGTCACCTCACAGTAAGACGCTGTCCAGTTTGATTCTCAGCTAGAGCGTCTTCTGCGTGGAGACATGCGTGAATGGGCGTACCTTAGTTGAAGGTTGTGCGGCAGGGCTGGTAACTCGGCACGTAAAAATCAACTACCAATCATTAGCGGACCGGAGTTCCGCTGTGGCGACCCCTAACCGGGAAAAGCCGAAAGACACAATAACAAGTGGACAGCCTAGTGTATAGCCAGTGATCTTATATTCGCAATCCTGTGCATATAGCTTCAGGCATGACTTTATCATAGCCAAAATATGAGGCTTAAATACATTCACTCATGCATGAAACTCTAGCAGTTTGTTATGTAGACTTTTGATATTAGTTTATATGAATTTGATGTCTTTAGTCTGATGATACCAAGTCAGTGCATCTACGTCTCCAGGTACAGAAGCATCAAAGAGAAGTGTTGCTTTCAGTATGCCCTGGAGGTAAAGGAGATAACATTGGGGATTACAGAAATGGGGAAATGACAACTTTGTGGGTGTAGTATTCATTTTTGTACAGTTAGTAAGCAGGGATAAAAAAAGGTGTAGTGCATATAGCATGGTGTGATTATGCTCCTATACTGAGAAAAACACAAATCAGTTAACTGGTTGTGTGGCACAAGACCTGACCTTAACAATTGTTAAGCACCCCCAGCTTACGTTGTTAAGGTCAGGTGTCAGGCTAGGCATTAAAACATACTAGTCAGATCAGCAAATGTCAGCAGCAGAGAAAAAATATTCTGCCTGCTGTCCACTGTAGTATGTCCTGACTTTCCAGTGATAAACTTAGAAAGTTACTAGAATAACAGGAGGTGTGTTTGCCTGCTTTTTCTGTAGGATATGAAGTATCTTCATTCCTCAGTAATTTGTTTGAAATCCATGGACTTTATGAGGAACAGACCAAACATTCTGTGAAAAACTGCTCTCAAGGTGAATTTCTTGGCATCCATGTCTGGAACACATAAAAAGTCAGTTATTATAGTCAGTCTATATTGTAAAGACAGGACTACTATAACAGACTTGTATGGTGGTGCTCTGTGAGGTTAATGTGACTCTATGTTAGAAGCATGGAGGGACAATAGGTGAGGGAGTGGTTTTCTTTGAATTGTCATAGTGCCTTGGTCTTAATTTATTTAGGATGAGATATTGTTTGTGTGGATAAATAAAGTGGATTATACATTAAGATAATAAGGTTGATTTTATAGATAGTGAAAATTACCAGATGAATCACTGGTAGTAGGCCAAAACGTGTCCTGTTTAGTAACTGACAAATATCAGAAATCCATCAAAGGAAGGCAGGATGTTGTAGCTTTGAAAAGTGCTGAACTAAAACACTGTAAATGTGGACAAAAGTGCTAAATGGGATGTGATAGATAACTCTGCCTGTTGTGTTTGCAGCAGATGTGATAGATAACTCTGCCTGTGTTTGCAGCAGATGTGATAGATAACTCTGCCTGTTGTATTTGCAGCAGATGTGATAGATCTCTGCCTGTTGTGTTTGCAGCAGATGTGATAGATAACTCTGCCTGTTGTATTTGCAGCAGATGTGATAGATAACTCTGCCTGTTGTGTTTGCAGCAGATGTGATAGATAACTCTGTCTGTTGTGTTTGCAACAGATGTAATATATAACTCTGCCTGTGTTTGCAGCAGATATGATAGATAATGCTGTCTGTTGTATTTGCAGCAGTTTTTGGAGTATGTGTGTTGAAGTGGAAACATTAGACAGCAGCACAATATGCTAGAAACAAACTGACCCTTTCCAAGAAAGGTTAAGCTAATGTATATGTGTTTGTAGTAAGGGTATTGATTTGCTAGTGTAGAGATTTGCAGTTTATTGTTGCATATGTGTACTATAGGAAATGGGATAAGAAATTATCCACATATTTTATAAACAGTCTTAAATGAATTCATATTTATGTATGTCAGGATTGGTGAGGAAGTATGCATTCAGGAGTTAATTTGCAGAAGTGGGTGGCGCAGTGGTGCAGTGGTTACAGTTGTCACTTCAAAGCAAGAGGTTCTCTGGTTTGATTCTTGCCTGGGGTGCCTTTTGTGTGGAGTCTGCACGCCCTCTCTGCATTTGTGTGGGTTTCTCTGGGTGCTCCGGTTTCCTCCCACATTCCAAAGACATGTGTCTGGAGAGTTTCTCCTCAGTCTTCCACTGAAATGGTCTCTGTCCCAGTCAGACTTTCCTAGTAAGCAAATGTAAAATAAAATAAAATAAAATAAGTGGTTAGATGCGACTACGCTGAGAGGGTGGAGAAGGGGGAGTCGGAATATGGGGTGTGTAAGATAGGTGTAGATCAAAAATTAAGTGCCCAACCTCATGCTCTATGCATAACTATTACTTTAGTTTTGTGTATGAAAACAAGAGTGTGAAAAGTATGATAATCTTTTCATAACTATACATTACTCATATTGTTTTGAAGACAGATAATGCATAGTACACTAAACAACAGGAAAGTGCTATCTAGCTGAAGCTACAACACTTACCTGAAGTAGAGGTAACATTATTGCCTTTGGGTCAAGGTCAAACCTGTAGTGCAGCAATCTAGGATGATCATAAGAAAAAAATGCACACCAAGTTTATGGGCATTGAACAGTGAGTATAAAAGAGAAAGCAGGTAAAGTAATGGGTGAATGGGGGTGGATCAGTATTATTTATTTATTTATTTAACATTTGTTGACCGGGAAAGTCCGACTAGGTTCTACAGATCCTGTTTTCAGCGGAGGCCCGGGGAGAAATGCTCCAGAAGTATTCGGTTAAGCGTGACCAGGTACTGATTTAAAATCACTTGACCCTTTGGATCAAATACTTTCAGACAACTCTGGCTAAGATAAAACAACATACTCTTTCTGGCTGTGGTATGAATATTTTATTTTATTTTATTTATTTATTTATTTAACATCTGTTTACCGGGGAAGTCCGACTGGACAAGTTTGGCCCAGGGAGAAAAGCTCCACATAATAACAGCATAGCAGTCAGTATTTTAAACAACAGTGGAACAGTCAGAGAAATGATAGTAATAAATCGCATAGTAACACATATTATCACAGATCAAGTTAGTAATAAAGCTAACAAGTTTACTTAGTAACACATATTTTGGCAGTTACACTTAGTAACAAAAAATCATTCAGTGGAGTCGCATCTCAGAGATAGCTTTATATACAATGGAGTAGTGTCCTATATATGCATGCTTGGTACTGTAAATTGTTATGCTTAATGTTGTTAAACATAATCAAATAGGATCGATAAGCAATTAGAGATATATTGAAAGTGGAGAGTAGCGGAGAGAGGGTGAGGATGGGAGTAAATAAGGTATTCGGTAAACATAGAGATATAGTGAAAGTGGAGAGTAGGGAGAGAGAGGATGAGGAGGGGAGTAAGTACGGTATTCAGTAAACATAGAGATATAGTGAGAGTGGAGAATAGGAAGAGAGAGGGTGAGGATGGGAGTAAATAAGGTATTCGGTAAACATAGAGATATAGTGAAAGTGGAGAGTAGGGAGAGAGAGGATGAGGAGGGGAGTAAGTACGGTATTCAGTAAACATAGAGATATAGTGAGAGTGGAGAATAGGAAGAGAGAGGGTGAGGATGGGAGTAAATAAGGTATTCGGTAAACATAGAGATATAGTGAAAGTGGAGAGTAGGGAGAGAGAGGATGAGGAGGGGAGTAAGTACGGTATTCAGTAAACATTGAGATATAGTGAGAGTGGAGAATAGGAAGAGAGAGGGTGAGGATGGGAGTAAGTAAGGTATTCAGTAAACATAGAGATATAGTGAGAGTGGAGAGTAGGGAGAGAGAGGATGAGGAGGGGAGAAATGGGTTCAGCCTGGCCAGGAGCAGGAGCATAACCAGTTGTCATTTAGGTGGGACTTTAGCATTTTTTTGAAGTGCGTTAGGTTTGCTGTGTTTAATATGTTCGGGGGGAGGTGGAGTTCAATTATTTATTTACGTAGTAGGAATATAGTGATCCTCCAAAGCTGTTGTTGGATTTTGTAACTTCGAGTAGTCATTTTGTTGAGGATCATAGAGTCCTGCTATTAAGGTGGGTTTGTACTAGGTCCTGTAGGAATGGACATTTGTCAGTTAGGTAAACTATGGAATGGGCTATGATAAGTTGGTTTAGGGTTAGTAGGTTGGGCAGCTCTAGTCATTTGAGTTGTTTCAGAGCAAGACAATGATGGGTTCTGTGGGGCAGGTTACAGCAAATCTGTCTATCTTATCGTAGCATGATTCAAGTTTGCTTAAGTTTGATTTTTTGAGGTTAGTTAATATAGGGGAGGCATAGAGTAAAATGGATAGTAGGTGGGTCCTGGCAATAGCTTGTCTGGAAGAGTTTGTTAAGAAAGGTTTTATTCTGTAAAGGGAACCTAATTTAATGTGGACCTTTCTGATGGCATGAGATATGGGCTTGTCAAATTTTAACTTATCATCTAGAATGATACCTAGTACCTTGGTTTCTGAGGTGGGTTTAAATAGAGTGTGATTGGATGATTGTAAAGCCATGGTTGGGAGAGTTTGTTTTGGGATAGTGGGAACAACAGGTTTTGTTGGTATTAAGGATGGGCTGGTATTTTTCTAAGAAAGACTCAGTGGCAGTAAAAGATTTTTGAATATTGTCTTGTAGTTGTTTTAGGGTAGGTGCGATGCAGATGACAGTGGAGTCATCTGCATAGTGTATGATGGAAGCAAGGTTAGTAGCTTTGTGTAGGTTATTGGTCAGAACTGTGAAGAGCAGAGGCCCAAGAACTGAGCCTTGTGGAACACCTACTGTAATGGGAATTGGGGAGAGGTCATCTTGCCATTGGACTGATTGACAGTGGTCAGATTGGTAACGTTGGAACCAAATGAGAATGTTTCTAGATATGTCAAGTGATGCAAGCTCATGTAGGAGTTGTTCATGGGACACTGTGTTAAATGCCTTTGACATGTCGAGAAATATTGAGGCAACCATTTGGCCATTGTTTTTTAGTTGGTTGACAGTACTAGTAAATCCTGTGTTGTGCATGGGAAAGGAGCTTATTAGACAGTAGGTGTTGTATCAGTTGACAGTGGATGTACTTTACTAAGATTTTAGAAAGAGGGAATAGTATAGATATTGGCCTATAGTTGGCTAGTTCTAGTGAGGAGCCTCTTTTGTGGAGTGGGATTATGTAGGAGGTTTTCCATATTTTAGGTACACACTCTTTAGTGATAGATCTATTGATATCAGTATTGAAACTGGGTAGCAGATGATATCGGCTGCTAATATGAGGTAGTCATTCAGCATTTTGTTGGTGGCAAGGGTTATGGGTTTCAGTTGGCTTAGCAATTTCTTTATTGCACTTGTTTGGATGTATTTAAGAGAGAGTGAGGTAGGTGAATCAGTAATAGTAGGGAGGGTGATTTGTTGCAGGCTATTTTTGTTTTTTATTAGTGAGAAGATGCAGTTTATGAAAAATGAGTGGGATGCTATGCTTTCTCCTGTGTTTTTGATATTTGGGGATGGGGTGGGGGTGTTGCCTAGATGAACCCAGCCACTGGGGATGCACAAACCAGTGCATTTCTTTGTGCCATTCCCAAGCCTGGATAAATGGGCAGGGTTACGTCAGGAATGGCATCTGGTGTAAAACTTGCCAAATGACATATGCAGACATCAATACAGATTTCCATACCGGATCGGTCAAGGCCTGGGTTAACGACCACTACCAGTACTGTTAGCCAACAGGGTGTTGGTGGAAATTGGGCTTCTGTTGGCTGAAGGAGAAGGAGTAGAAGAGGGGGAAGGTGTGCCTGAAGGTAGGAAGAAAGGAGGAAGGTTAGGAGTGTAGTAGTGAGGGTAGGAACTTTGAATGTTGGCAGCATGACTGATACAGGGAGAGAGCTAGCTGATATGATGGAGAGAAGGAAGGTTGATATAGTGTGCATGCAGGAGACCAGATGGAAAGTGAGTAATGCCAAGTGTATTGGACGCGTGTTCAAATTGTTCTATCATGGTGTGGTTGGGAGGAGAAATCGGCTAGTGGTTATCCTGAAGCAACAGTATGCCAAGAGTGTTTTGGAGGTGAAAACAGTGTCAGATAGAGTGATGATTATGAAGCTGGAAATTGATGATGTGATGATGAATGTTGTTAGTTCATATTCTCTGCAAGTTGAGTGTGCGATGGATGAGAAAGAAACATTTTGGAGTGAGCTGGATGAAGTGGTGGTGAGTGTACCCAAGGGTGAGAGAGTGGTAAGTGGAGTGGATTTCAATGGGCATGCTGGTGAAGGGAGCAGAGGGGATGAGGAAGTGATGGGTAGGAATGATATTAAGGAGACGAATGCCGAAGGTCAGATGGTAGCGGATTTTGTGAAAAGGATGGACATGGCTGTGGTGAATACGTGTTTTAAGAAGAGGGAGGAGCATGGGGTGACGTGCAAGAGTGGAGGAAGGTGCACACATAGATTATATCTTATGTAGGAGGGCCAGTCTGAAGGAGACTGAAGACTATAAAGTGGTGGCAGGGGAAAGATTAGATAGGCAGTATAGGATGGTGGTCTGTAGGATGACATTGGTGATCAAGAAGAGGAGAAGGAGTGTGAGGGCAGTGCCAAGGATCAAATGGTGGAAGTTGAAAATGGGTGATTGTGAGGTGAAGTTCAGGAAAGAGTTAAGACAGCCACTGGGTGGCAGTGAAGAGTTACTGAGTAGCTGGGTAACTACAGCAGAGCTGGTAAGGGAGACAGATAGAAAGGTGCCTGGTGGATCATCTGGACAGAGGAAGGAGGACAAGGAGACCTGATAGTGGAATGAGGAAGTACAGGAGAGTATACAGAGAAAGAGATTGGTGAAGAAGAAGTGAGATTGTCAGAGAAATGAAGAAAGAAGACAGGAGTATAAGGAAATGAGGTGTATGGTGAAGAGAGAGGTGGTGAAGGCTAAGGATAAGGCATATGGAGAGTTGTATAAAAGGTTGTACACTAAGGAGGGAGAAAAGGACCTGTATCAATTGGCTAGACAGCGGGACCGAGCTGGGAAAGATGTGCAGCAGGTAAGGATGATAAAGGATAATGAGGGAAACATACTTACAAGTGAGGAGAGTGTGTTGAGCAGATGGAAAGAGTACTTTGAGGAGCTGATGAATAAAGAGAATGAAAGAGAAAGAAGGCTGGATGATGTGGGGATATTGAATCAGGAAGTGCAATGGATTAGCAAGGAGGAAGTAAGGACAGCTATGAATGATAAAGAATGGAAAGGCTGTTAGTCCAGATGACATACCTGTGGAAGCATGGAGGTGTATAAGAGAGATGGCAGTGGAGTTTTAACCAGATTGTTTAATGAAATCTTGGAAAGTGAGAAGATGGCTGAGGAGTGGAAAAGTGTTCTGGTACTGAGTTTTAAGAATAAGGGTGATGTACAGAGCTGTAGTAACTATAGAGGGATAAAACTGATCACAGCATGAAGTTATGGCAAAACTGGGTTATGAAGGGAGGTGATGATTAGTGAACAGCGGTATGGTTTCATGCCGGGAAAGAGTACTACAGATGTGATGTTTGCTCTGAGAGTGTTGATGGAGAAGTATAGAGAAGATCAGAAAGAGTTGCATTGTGTCTTTGTGGACTTAGAGAAAGCATATGACAGGGTGTTTAGAGAGGAGTTGTGGTATTGTATGAAGAAGTTGGGAGTGGCAGAGAAGTATGTAAGAGGGGTACATGATATGTTTGAGGGTAGTGTGACAATGGCTAGGTCTGCAGTAGGAGTGATGGATGCATTTAAGGTGGAGGTAGGATTACATCAAGGATCAGCTCTGAGCCCTTTCTTATTTACAAAGGCGATGGACAGGTTGACAGACAAGATGAGACAGGAGTCCCCGTGGACTATGATGTTTGTGGATGACATTGTGATCTGTAGTGAGAGTAGGGAGCAGGTTGATGAGACCCTGGAGAGTTGGAGATATGCTCTAGAGAGGAGAGGAATGAAGGTCAAAGACAGATTACATGTGTCTGATAGAGAGAGAGGATAGAGGAATGGTGAGGATGCAGGGAATAGAGTTGGTGAGGTGGATGAGTTTAAATTCTTGGGATCAACAGTTCAGAGTAATGGTGAATGTGGAAGAAAGGTGAAGAAGAGAAAACAGGCAGGGTGGAGTGAGTGGAGAAGAGTGTCAGGAGTTATTTGTGATAGATGGGTACCAGTAAGAGTGAAAGGGAAGGCCTACAAGAGGGTAGTAAGACCAGCTATGTTATATGGGTTGGAGAAGGTGGCATTGACAAAAATGCAGGAGTCAGAGTTGGAGGTGGCAAAGTTAAAGATGTTAAAATTTGCATTGGGTGTGACAAGGATGGACAGTATTAGGAATCAATATATTAGAGTATCGGCTCAGGTTAGACGGTTTGGAGATAGAGCCAGACAGATGAGATTGCATTGGTTTGGACATGTGCTGAAGAGGGATGCTGGGTACATTGGGAAAAGGATGCTAAGGATGGAGCTGCCAGGTAAGAGGAAAAGAGGAAAGCCTAAGATAAGGTTTATAGATGTGGTGAGAGAGGACATGCAGGTGGTTGGTGTGACACAGCAAGATGCAGAGGACAGGAAAAAATGGAAACAGATGATTCACTGTGGTGACCCCTAACAAGAACAGCTGAAAGAAGAAGAAGAAGAAGAAGAATAAGGTGCGGGGTGTGGCCTGGATGGATAAGCTGATTGATGAACGCCCAGAATTTTTGTGGGCTGTTTTGATGTTTGGACTGAATGTTTGCATAGTACAGTTTTTTATCAGCTCTGATTTGCTTTTCTCAGACATTTCTTAGGTGGAGGTATTTGTCTAGGGAAGGTTTTGATTTTTTGGTTATATGTTGATACCAGAGTTTATCTCTTTGTTTTAGCAACTGTTTGGTTTATTCAGAGAGCAGTGGGCAGTTGTTAGTTTTTGTTCTTATATGTCTTATGGGGGCAAGTGTGTTTAGAACATCAAGAAATATGTTATTGAAATAATCAAGTGCATCATCTAGTGGGAGGTATTTTAGTGGGGACCAGTTACAGCTTAGTAGTATTTGTTTAAAGGTGTCTATGGAGAAATTGTTTGTATTATGTATTTGTTTATACGATTTTGGTTTTGTAGGTGAGCTATGATGTTACAGAAAGAAGGTTAGTAGGTGGTCACTTAGGCTGTCAGGTAGATAGCCTGAAAGGTGGATTAGAGAGTGTTTGTTAGTCAGGGGCCAGTTGAAAATGTTTTGTTTGTTGCTGGTTTTGTCAGTTCTAGTGGGTGAATGAATCAATTGGGTGAAACCTTGTAGGTTGAAATGATTTGAGAAGTTTTTTGATGAGTAGGTTTGCTAATCAGTACTGAAATCACCAACTAGTATAGTTTCTTGGCTAAATGTGGCTGAGCCCCATGAGAGAAGGTTTTCTATTATGGAGGGGTTGCTATTTGGTGGTATGTATACAGCTAGTAAGATGATATGTTTGCTGTTATTTATTTTTAGATGTGATGTTAGGAGTTCTGTGTTATCTATATCTGGGATGTTTACCTGCAGCTTTTTGAAATTAAGAGTGTCTTTATATAGAATTGCTACTACTCCACCTCATTTTGTTGTCCTGTCTTGTCTGTGAATATTGTAGCCAGGGGGAATGATGCCATTATTGTTTATGTGGGGTTTAAGCCAGGTTTCAGTTAGTATGGCAATGTCAGGAGTGCATAGTGATAGGGTGGCATGGATTTCACATATTTTGTTTAAGACACTTCTGAGGTTTATTTTTATGAAGAGGATGTCAGAGCTCTTTTTGGATATGTTAGATAATAGAGGTGAGGTTTAATTTATTGCCAGTCTGGGGAAATTGTTTGTGATAGCTGTGCTTTGTTGGGTGAGAGTAGGGCCAGGATTGGGGTGTATGCCTCCACATAAATGAAGATTAGTTTTTTTTACTTGTACTTGGGAGAAATCTTTGAGGGGTATAGGTGGTTGTTTTAGTGGTATTAATGAGGAGTTAGCATGGTGGAGATATCTATATGGGAATAGTTTAATACTTTTGGAGATACAGATGTGGGGTGCTATGTCAAAGTGAGAAAGGTCAGAAAGAGGTGGGTTTGTTAAAGGGTTGGTGGGAGATTTTAAGTAGATTATGGGAGGGTTTTTAGGTGTTGTTAGGGAGAGAGCAGTTAGTAGTAATCGGATGAATAGTATGTGTAAGAAATAGTATGAGTATTGGGTTTTAGGAAGGGGGTTAGTGGAGGAGGGGTAGTGGTATAAGTAGTGAGGTGATGAGAAAAGGATGTAGATGAGGCTTTGAGAAGCTGGGGAAGGAATAGATAGGGGTTGGGATGATAATATAGAATTATGAGGTGGGAGGATCTGATTAGTTAGTGACTTGGGATGTGGAGGACAGTGATAGGTTGAGGATGTGTGGCTGGTGTGGTTTGGTTAGGATATATGTAAGTGATGTAGGGATGGGTGGGAATGGGGGTAGGGTAGAGCAGAGGAGTGAGCCCAAGTGGAATGTGGGTGAACGGAGTGGGCACGTGCAAGTTCCCAGTGTGCATGCAATGGTTAGAAAACTATCAGCCACCTTAAACTGGTCTGGAGGAATGCAGAACCGTTGTGGAGGTAAAGAATAATAATGACACATTCTGCATAGAATTAAGCTATTGAATTAGGGGTGCACTACACTTCTTTATCAGGTATATAGTAATGTTTGTTTTTCTTTTCAGTTTAAATGTGTTATTTCACTCTCTAAGTTGTGAAGTTAGCATAACAAAAACAGTATGGGCGCTTAATTATCACTTAATAATGATGTTAGAAAAAGAGGTCTCTGATAGGTCATAGTGTTATTTTATTTAGAGTTTTATTATTTCTAGATGTATTGTGAATGCGTAGAGCTATTTAATGTCCTTAGATCTATTATGAATGTGTAGGTCTCTTATCACTTAAAAAGGCCACGGTGGTGCAGCGGTTAGCGTTGTCGGCTCACAGCAAGATGTTCCCCCATTCGATTCTCGGCTGGAGTGCCTTCTGTGTGGAGTCTGCATGTCTTCCCCGTGGTCGAGTGACATTTAAAGACATGCAGGTGCATCCATGAATGGGTGTGCCTTCTTTGAAGGTTGGGCATCCAGCTGGCAATGCGGCACTGTAAAAATCCACTCCCAATCATTAGCCGACTGGAGTTCTGTTGTGGCGACCCCTAACCAGGAAAAGCCAAAAGACATTACTTTTATTAAATTATCACTTAAAATATAGGCACACAATACATTAATAGAAAAGAAGCAAACCACTTGCAAACTATTTGCATATATTTGAATCTTCCTTGACCACTATCACAGTGCTCAAGTCGGTATATTTATGTTAATGGTGACATACATTTGGAATGAATGATTTCAAACCATATGATATGCACTCAGCCTGTATTCAGAAATACATGTATATCACTGCAATGAAGGAGCATCATATTTAGAGAAAAACACAGTCACTTAAGGCTTGCTTGAGAAAGAAAGCCACCTATCCCTCTACATCAGTTTATTGAGCAACAAATAAAAAGCAGCATATATGAGAACAAAACTGATCTAATGATTATACATAGAAAAATAATCAGGAGGATGTGTCTTGGCAAAATGTTCAGAAACAAGGGGGTGGCAGAGGAAAAAGTGTCAGTGTGTGTGTGTGTGTGTGTGTGTGTGTGTGTGTGTGCTTAAACTCACTCTTGTGTCTTTCTGTCTATATATATCAGCACGAGAATGTGTGTTTCGAAGAACGTATGCAAGAGTGTATTTGTGTGTATGTGTGAGTGTGAGCATGTTTGTTCTTAATTAACTTTAAAAAGAGAAGCAATAAAGAATAAAGAGGCTGTGGGCTTACGCCTTCAAAGTAGCTGCTCAGGGAAATACTGACCAACAGAACATGAATGGGTTGGTTTGTTTGTAGTCTGGTAAAAAAAGCACATTTAATTCAAACCTTGGAACTGTCAATCAATGTTAAGGTATGAAAAAAGACCTCCCTCCCCCAGAATTTAATAAGTTTCTATTTTATGACTAATATTTAACTTGTATTATGTTGCAGTGCAATGCCCAAATAAAATGGGATCAGTACTGATTCCTCTGTGTAATATTGCTAGTGGTCAAAGCCTTAGAGCAAAGGTGTCAAACAAACATTAAAGAAAAAGCTGTTTCCTCACCAAATGTAGTAAAACATAGTACATGGACATCGATGGACAACTGTAAAAGATGTTAAAAGATAAAAGTTTGCATATGAGTGAGTAGGAAGAAGAGAGATGAATGGAGGAACATGCTGCTAAGCGTTACCATATATTAATTTAAACAAAAATAAAATTTAAACTAAATAAAGCTGGTTGTATTGATGAGACTTGTCTTTAGTTTAAATGGATGAGGAAGCATGCATTGACCTTACTAATCAGGTACAGCAGCTCTACTCAACAAGGCACAATATCGATCAGAATGGAAATCAATATGCAGTTCAACCTGGTGTTGAGCAGTGACGTGATGCTCACAAGAAAGGGCTGGTAGAGAAAAACATGTTAAAGAATGCCAAAAATCTTGATAACAGAAGAAGTAAAGTTATGTCTTCCCTATTAATTATATCAACAAGTATGTTTGTGGTAGGCAAATAGCACCCAAGCACTAACGCACTAAAGATGCTGCCACCATTTAGAGACTAAACTCAGGAGTATTGTGAAATCTGTTTTCAATTTAACAAAGGTATCAGACTAAGACATTTGAAAGCACTCACGTCCTGCCTAAGTAAGACATGCTTAAAATGTCTTGAGAAAAAAGCCCAAGAAAAAGGAGGTTTGTAAGCATAAAAGGTCAGAAAATCCTGACAGGATGGCTACAGAAAGAAGACTGACAGAAAAAAGAGAAAAAGAACAAGAAAGTAGGTGAATTCTGTAGAAACCATTTTTATTCTGGTGGAAGCTACTTCCAAATTGATGGTCCACCCAGGAAAAAAAACATAAGTTGGTAAACAAAGTGTGCAAATATCAACCACTAACCCAGTGTAAATGATTCTGAAGTTTTATGGAAGAAACGGAAGATAATTTATAGGGAATTATATAGACAAAAAATGTGTAATAGTAGGTAAATAAATTGTAACATGATTTTTAAAGAAATAGATGATATTTATAATATTTTATTAGTTTAATTATTTAATATTTATTATGAAGAAAGGGAATGGGAATTATTATCTGAGGAAGTGTGTTCAAGAAGTGTGCAAAGAGGTGAGCATGTGTGTGTAGACAAGCGTGTGTTTGAGTTGTTTGCTTTTGTTGATTCTGCTGCTGTGCTTGTGCTGTTTTTCATTAAAATAAATAAATAAAAAAAAGAAAAGGTTTCTTTCTTCCACTGGTACTATTTGGTTTCGCTGGTTTGTGACTTTTTTTGGTACTAGCCTCCATTGTTCCGGTGAAGTTTTATCAGTACCTTAACTGGTATATTATCATACAGTAAGGATATATTGATTAATTTTAGAACTATAAAAGACTGTAGATCCAGAACTAATACATATAAGTTAAACTCCACCACAACAAAGAAATAGTTCTTTACTTAAAAGAATAAATAAACACATGCAGCCACAGAGATCCTGACAAAAGCACTGCAACTTTGTGTTTATTGCCTTTTCATGATTCATTGAGATGACAGCAAATAGAAAACCTATGTATATTAAAAAATCATGTCGATAATTATGGACATTAGTGGAGTGCCAGTTTGATGCACAACAGCAGATCACTGTAACTGGAGGTGAGATTATTTTTAAATATGCTGGCAGGTAACCCCATTTTTATGTCTCTGTGTTGAGGGGGTAGTTGCGCTGGGCAGTGAAGGGAACTTGCCCTCTTAATTTCCTCAATTTAAAGTCTGGCATTAAGGGCTAGTGTACGTTCATGTGAAATAAATTGGAATTTGTTTTCCTTCCTCATTTTTTAATATGGTAACAGACAACCAGATTGGAGGAAGGGGTCTAGCTGTGCTGTAGATTAAAGTAATTTAGCCTCTTTATTTGTTCAGTTTAAAGCCTGACATTAAAGGCTAGTATGCATTTGTGTAAAATCAACTGGTGTATTTATTCTCTCTTTTTTGGGGGTGGGATGGGGGCTATGCTGTGGATGAAAGTAACTACTCTCTACATTTTCTCACTTTAAAGTTTGGTGTTAAGGCTTAATGTGAATTATTTACTCCCTCTTTATTACTATGCTGGCAGGCAACCAGATAAGTGTTAATAGTGCTGTGGATGAAAGTAATGCATGCTCTTCATTTGCTCAAAGTCTGTAATTAAAAACTGGTATGCATTTTTATGAAATAAATCAGAATATTTACTTTTTTAATATGCTGACAGGCAACACACTGGGGGAGGGGACAGACACTAATTATGTGTAGATGAAAGCAATTTACCATTTTCATTTA
Organism: Protopterus annectens; assembly: GCF_019279795.1. Classification (NCBI taxonomy): domain Eukaryota; kingdom Metazoa; phylum Chordata; order Ceratodontiformes; family Protopteridae; genus Protopterus; species Protopterus annectens. The sequence continues at coordinate 1,028,038,737 of NC_056732.1, read as the reverse complement.
TTCTGTTTAAAGTTTAGTGTCAAGGGCTAGTTTGCATTATGTGAAATAAATTGGAATGTTTACCGTCTGGCCTAACAAATCAAATTTGAGACCATCCCTGATTTTACAGAATATCCTTGTTGTTATGTAATAATTTTGGCCTTCAACTTATCTCTTGTTGTTTGCCAAACCTATATTTATGGCCTTACATGGTATGAATTTGTATGAAATAAGCTGCAATATTTATTCTGTAGGAGCTATTTCTGTTAGACTAAGTTAAAACTGTACCTGATTTTGAACAATGTTTCTAAATTTGCCTTATATTTTGTTCTTTGTCTCACAATGTGTGGTTTTCAGATAAACTACTGAAGACTGGTTGCAAAAAATGGGGGAGAAGTGAATGCAACTTACATTCTTTGTCATTTTCTAGGCTTATAATCTAGTTTTACATGATTACTATACTGTGTATTCGTGTGAAATAAGCATTGGGTGTTGAGTTGTGAAAACAAGTCAAAACTGTTTCTGATTTTGCAAATGTGCCTGACAACCTTCTATGTGTCTTTCTTATTAATCAAAGTTAGGCATCAGTTCTACCACAATACCCCCCAGTCCCTTCACTTTCATGAGCAAAGTACAGTTAACCTAGCCATTTCTGATTTCATGTATCACTGTACAGATAAACAAAGGAATGTCCTTGTACCATGGCCAAATGTTCCCTTATTCTCTGTAAAGCTACTTGGGTTTTGACTGAAAAGGGTCCACTCACTCATTAACCAAGCTGATGGATGGATGAATGGATAGATTGATGGATATTGTTAGTATTTGGACTAAATACTTCACACTGATTAAAAGTCTACCTGCAACTGTCAGCTATATCTTTTTTGCTGCACTACAGCACTGAAGCACATTGGTTATGTATTGCTGTTTTATCTCTGGTAAATTCAATTTTGACTGACTCTGCCTTTTTACTCTGTCTTGTGATGTTCAAACACTTATACATTCTGGTTCTAAACAGTGGTGAACTCACACAACATAATTTTATGTGTAGGTGCAGTTTATGCGTATTATGTTTCTTGTAAACAACTGAGCTGAGATTTAACCTGAATTTCATTATCAGATACAAGTTGGTTAATGTATGTTTTTGCTTTGTTTGAATTGAACCACTAAGTCTGAAAAAAAAACAAAAAACAATTCATGCAGATACCTATTGAGTTTCGGCAAAATGACTGGCAGAAGATGTGCCCTGTTTATTGTGTCACATGGAATGAAACACATTGGCTTAGCATACTGGGTAATGCATTTGTATAACTAGCCTATATCATTTTTATTTTATTGTATTTAGACTTAGTGCAGGAAATTGTTGTAAACCTCAAACCCAAGTTTGGAAAACAAGAAAATAAAACAGAGTACATTGCCATAAAAAGTGGATCAGCAAACTAAATGGCAATCTCCATTTTACAGCACTGCTAATAAATGCATAATGAAATATATACATTATTTTTAATGTGAAATAAAATCTCATGTGCTTCCTTCTCCTATGTTTTAATTTGCCATTTGAGAATAAATGTTTTTAAAAGTTTCTGCAAGTCCATTTGACTCAGTATGAAGATAAATGTCCTCACCATGCTTTTTCAATCCCAGAGAAAATATGTTAAAGATCAAAACAGAGCTGAAGTGTAATAAACTTATTATATTTGTTTAAAATCCCACTGTTTTTAATTATTTGTGTTACTTTCACAAGGCAGCCCAACTGGGTACTTTAAATGCTATTTTACTAGTTTATATCCAGATGCTACTTTTCCATTTCTGCCATGTTTAATTCATCCAAAGCACATTAAAAACAGAATTACGTTTTTGTACACTGTGTTTCTTGTAGAAACTTTATTTCCATAACAAAGAATTAAGAAAACATGATTTTATCACATTTTATATATGACTGCCTTTAAAAGGCTTCTGTTCAGATATCCATGAAATAAGGAAACTGGATTTAAAGTACTTATTATTTCATGAAGAAGCACACAATATTGGTGGCAACATTGCTTTAATCACATATTAATGAAACAAAATTATATGTAAGTTAATGATTTTTTAACTTATATCGTGTTGCAACATCTGGTACATTAAAGTGATAAATTAATGTGTGCTGCCTTCGGTGGGTTGTGCTTTATCCTACTGTGAGAGCTTTATAGTATATTTTTTTATAATTTGCATAATGTTACACATTGAAAGGATTGCAAGTTTTCCTGGGAGGCTAGCCATGTGGTCATTGTTGTTTCTTTTTGGGTGACTGCAGTTTGTGTTCTAATATTCAACAGCACCTGTCTGCTAGAAGCATGAAGACATGTTGCATTTAACTGTGCAAGCTGTGATCCACCAATGCCTGATGGAAAAAAAAATAACCTAATTCAAAGAATGCTTAGAATGGTTAGATTGATGAAATCCCAAAATGCATGCGTGGTTGTAAGATTCAAAAATATGGTTACTATGAGCACTGCAGGATGCTGGATTGTCTTAAAGGCAAGCTTATAGTCTGACAGGCAGTATAGAAAAGGAACTATTTGACTTTGTCTATTATTATTAAAACAGCAACAAAAATGAAAGCTGTAAAGAACTGTATATTGCTATTGTATATAAATGAGAATGTGTAATACTGGAAATAAAGTTAATGGCAGATGGTTTCCTATGTGTATATGCATATGATGTTGTAGATCAAACATAATCTTTTAGGGACGATCTTTTTATATCCATCAAGGAGTTCTATAATAATAATAATAATAATAATAATAATAATAATAATAATAATAATAATAATAATTTTCTTTATATTTGAAAATGTATTTTAATATATTACTTTATTTATTGTTTTTAACATATTTATGTTCAAATTGATGCCAAACTGAATTGAATACAACCATTTTAATCTATAAAATGCTTTAAAAATTTATTTATTTTTATTTTTAAATAACTACATTTCCTACACTTTTGTTGGCATACAAAAATTAAAGCTATTTATAAAGCCTACACATTTTCCTTTTAGAATAATTTTATTATGCACTCATAGAGGAACACACCTCCCTGCAGCTACACCATCCATAGCCATTTATTCTGAATTATTCGACGTCTGACATAGCACGGTCTTAGGAGCAGAAAATAGAGCAACAAATTAGAATATTTCCTTTTCTCTACTGAAGTTGTATAACTTCAGAATTGGAATATTTAAGTAGCAAGCAATACAACGGGGGTTGCCTCCTGCATTATTATTGGATTGTTTGGCTTCTTCCATGCTTTGAATTATTTAGGCATGCTGCTTATTTTAGTATTTCATTGTATAGGATACTGTAATTTTCAGTCTTTTATAGTCAAGATTTTATGTTTCTGTACTTCATGCTTTAAGATTGTAAGTCTGTTCACGTACTTGATCTTACTTTAAGCAGACATCTGAACTGTTTCTAACCACTGGTATTAACTGAACTACTGTTGCTCCAGGATGAATTTCACAGCTACCACTTTTAGAGGAACTAAACTGACCCATACCAGCATCTTGGCTGACAGGGTTTAGAAGTCTCCTTACCGCTACGTTATTTGCCCTCTCCTCACATGTTGCGCTGTTTAGATTGCTTCCTTCCAGGCATTATAGGAAGGTGCCCAGATTCACTGTTAAAGAAAAATATAAGGACTGTCAAGCCTAAGGAGTACCTGCTTTGCTGATAAATAACAAAAGATGACCATAAGTGACTTGATTTTACTTTGGTTCTTCATATAAAGCTTATAACTGCTATTATTGATTTAACTGACCTAGGCAAAAGGGCTCCACAGAACCCCCCCCACTCTCCGGTGCCCCCCCGGCCTTATCCTACAACATCCAGATTACTTTTTTCTTCCCTTTTCTCACAGTTTTTTTTTTTACTCTTCAGCTTTTCCTGTATTCATTCCACATATTTTAAAGAAACCATTTTTTTACTACAAAAAATAAACAAACAAATACTGGACAAAGCACCCCTGCTAGAGCGGAGACCTAGGCGGCTGCTTAGTTGGCCTATGCCCAAGGCCAGGTATGACTGCTCACATCTCCTGAATCAAAGCTCAGGTTCTATTTGTATGTTCTACAATTACAGTTACCTGATTCATGACAGATATTGGGTATAGAGGGCTCAGATCAGCTTATAATAACTATCAGCAAAACACAGGCAAAGGCTCTGCCTAAAACAGTATCTCAACACTTCACCCATGGAGCTGCTATAGATAAGTGGCTAGTAACATGATTTCCCCATGGCAACCATGGGTTCTGACTCCAGTTATTAAGACTTTATGCACCCCACCCACTCCAGAGTAAAGAAAAGCAGCACTTGGGGTCTAGTTTTATAACTATAAATGACTTCATGCATGCAAATAATCCTGTAAATTCTGCTGTCCTGCCTGCTTTGGGACTTCAGTTTACACAGCCACCTATGACAAAATTTTGAAAAACTGACGGTTATAAGATGACCATTTGCATGCATGAGAACTCTTTGCAGCAGATACAGTGAGACAGTATTACACAGAATTTTCTAGCTCTGATACCAGTCTGATACCAGTTCCAGCTTTACTTGTACATCCAGATTGTAGCTTGCTACTCAGTTCTCAGTACTCTGTCCAGTCTTGGTATCATTGGAACTGGAGGTCAACATTCCTAATTGATATTACTGAAATATGAACATCTTAGTTTACATCCTCACCTGTTATAGCACGGCTTTTAATCCAGTACCTCTGTGATAGAAGAAAGATGCAGACATCCAGATTTACCATATTCACTGGTATATGCTGTTTATAGCCCGAACTGAAAAGTTAGTTCTTTAGCAGATGGTGCTGAGGTAACTTGATTTTCTTTTTAAATTTTAAAATCATAAAAATATAATTAAAAACACTTTCCATCTTTGAAATATTTTAATGTTACTTATTTTGCTGGTAAAATGAATGTATTAATGAAATAATTACATTAAGAAGAAAACATGACCTGTAGCTGAATCTAATAGTAAGACGGCATGCTTCTCACTAGCATACCATCTCCCTTTCCTCCTTGTCAGACAGTAACAGCTCACCACTATTCAATAAATGATCTACCACCATGTGAAATAAACACTGATATTGGTTGCTTAGATGCAGCTTATACAAAATCATACCTGACAATGACTTGTTATTCACAGAGACACAGACCATCTGCACTGATGGTATACTTTCATTAGGTGCGCATTTAAAAAAATTGCTGACAGGGCACTAGATTAAAATGTGGGACATATTAACAGCATACACTGCCCACAGCAATAGTCCATATTTTTAAATTTTAAAAATGACATTTGGTCACGGAGAAATCTATTAAATAAAAAAAAATTGTAATTATGATGAAATTTTGCCTAATAATGAAAATATATATAGCCACAAATTGAACCCAGCCCCAGCCCAGACATTAAGAATTTCAGATTGTTGGCATAAACACATAAAACAATTAAGCATAAACTGTTAATTGATCAAAAATCAACAAAAAAATATCAACAAAAAAAAAAATTTTTATTTTTTTTTTTAGAGGTTACTTATCACTAACTTTTTACTTCAGAATATGAGAATATAATAATAGATTAGATAGATTTAGATAAAAAGAAACAGAAAAAGACAGATGTTGGCTTTGATTTTGTTAATGTTGGATTTTTTTTTTTTATTTTTTTTTTTGATTGTGTGGTGCTGTACTTTCAATAATACACAGTTATATATATAATATTGAAATTAACCAATGGAAGCATTTTGTATATATTGTATATAATGTGTGAATTTGTAATATGGTTGTGAAAAATAATAAAAAATGATTATTGAAAAAAAAAATGACATTTGGGATGCTGTGTATGAGTATCACACAACACATGTTGTTTTTGGTAGGTGGCCAGATGACCCAGTGTTAGGTGGTGGAAGAGTACATTGAGCAGAAGTAATTGATCAGTGCTTTTTAAACCAGCGGTCAGAGCTACAGGGCCGGCAGGTGGGAGTTTGGGGGTGTCTTGTAAGGTCAAAGAGACATGGGCAGTTACCCATCAAATGAACCTTCAGTGAGAAAAAAAAATAACATTTGCTCTCTGTGCACGTGTCAGAGTTGCAAGATTTTTTGTGTGTGTGTGTGTGTGTGTGTGTGTGTGTGTGTGTGTGTGTGTGTGTGTGTGTGTATACACACACATGATAAAATTGAAGGGAAGAGAAACCAAAAAACTGTCACAGAGCACAACCACATTGTAGAAACCAAAAACAATGGCAATTACCAAGGCTGCAGTCACTGACATAACATCTTTTAAGGAAACACGATTAAAAACAAAACAGAAATGAGCTCTTTTGGATTTAAACTAAGTCCGTCATCATATTTGATGTATTGGATAGCATTTCTGCTTATGAATCTCATTTACATCTATAGAAAGGGAAGAAACTGGATTGGGATTTATTAGATTTTAAAAAAGGCCATGTTTTGCTTGACCATGGACATCTAGCCCCGGAGATGAATCGAGAGGAGCCCTGCAAGAGGAGGTAACAGTAGAACACAGAAAAACTCCAAGGGCCAATGAAATTGAATCATTTGTTACATGTCTTCAGGCTCCTACTATCATTGGTGCTGTGTCTGGGGGTGGGTCTGAGCAACTTCCAGTGGTTTGGAAATTAATTCTGTACAGCCGAATTCCTCACAGCAGGATTTTTCTTCCCTTCCTCTTCCTTTGCAAATCAGATGAATGGATATGGAAGACAAAGGGACATCTTTCAGCAGAGAGAGGAAATAGAGGAGGTAGCAGACGGAGGTTCCACAGTCATCAACAATGAAACGCTTTCTGCAACGAGCGAGAAGTCCATAATGCTAAATATTTCAAGTAAGTACTTAACATCTGCTCAATTTTCTGTGCTGGAACATGGTTTATCTTTTATACCTGCACAAGCAGCAGATTATAGAGATGTTGTTGTTGATCTGAGGCTACTTGTAAGGAACGTAATGTTAAAAACAATTTTTCCTATTGACTTTGGGCTTTCTAGCTTCCGGAAACCCAGCACTTTTCAGCCAACATTACACAAGGTCCTGGAGATGTTTTGCAACAAATGTGAATTGAATTTATTTAATATTTCTTATGGGAATAACAAGGTTAATAAAACTAATAATTTTTGCCACTTGACTAGAGTCGAGAGGGAGGCATTGTTGGAGCTGTGAAAAGACAAGGACATTGTTATTAAATCAGCAGATAAAGGAGGGGCTATGGTCATCCTTGATTATTCATATTATAAAGACAAAATCAATGTGATGATATCTGATAGGGCTGTCTATGAATTAATTACTGAAGGACATGTTATAGTGTTAAAATATTCTGTTCATTCTCTTGTACAGGATTGCCTGGATAGCCATTTAATAACTTCTGAACTGTGTAGTTATTTGATTGTAGAGTATCCGGTCATCCCAATGTTTCAAGGGCTGCTTAAAGTACATAAGGACCTTTATCATCCTCCTTTTAGACCTATAGTCTCTGGGAAAGGATGGATCACAGAGCCATTCTCTATATATGTGGAGAAGCACCTCAGAGCAGTTTTAAATGGAATAAAAAAAACAAGTAATCTCCGTGGTATCCCCGAAATCTCAAACAACCCATTAAACAAGTATAGTGGGTCCAAAAACAAAGCAGTGTAAGAAACTTCTCTGTGTGGCAGATTTTCAGTCCATATATCTCTAGTTAATCACTGTATATTAATCAGATCAGAAAATAGTAGTAGAAGTAGTGAACTTAAACTCATCTTAATTAAAACAAAATAATAAAAAATATGTAATTTGAAATATTGTACAGAATTGCTAAGTATTCGAAAGTAATCCAAGCAAGGCAGGCAGTCTGTTTCCAATTGAAAATCCCTTTATTAAGTACACAGACAATCCAAGTAAAACAAAAATAGAGTAATAGTTTCCTCACAAGCTTTCTAAATATATATATGTAATTTTTATCAGGCAAGGGAGCCGTTTATTGTGCTGTAAAACAAAGTGTTATTGGTACATATGTTAAATTCACATCCCTTCCCCCATCAGTGTGACATTCAAGCTGGTCCTGCCCTATTTAGTAGCTGTCATAATAATATAACCCTTATGTACTTTAAATAAAATTTATAATGACGTGGTACCACTTATTTAACCAGATTATTAAGTCTGTGATTTTATTCAAGACAACATACTACATGGCTGGAACTATATCAACCTTAGTCCATTTGGCAATCAATATATATATATATATATATATATATATATATATATATATATATATATATATAAATGTATACATATACACTCTGCATGTAAAAAATCAATTGTAGAAATCATATTCTATTTTCATAACCTATTGTTAAGAAAGATTACTTTCGTCCTCCTAGACTTCTTCAGGTCTGTGTACAAGAACCCTAAAAACTATCTATAAAAATATTATTGTATAATTAGTTAGTATTGTTATTACACATCATTTTGAATAAAGTGGAAAAAAAAGAGAACCAGAAATAGAAAAATAATAAGAAAAAATGTATGATGATGGAAACAAAATATACACTTAAATTAAAACTGATTCAAAATGGTATTTAAAACCAACTGGTAGAATAAAATAAAATAAAATTAGTCATGTAAACAATCCCCTGGATTTACAAAGCCCTGTAGAACATGCAGGATTAGTCTAAGAGCTATATTCGGCAATATGGCCGACGTGCGATCCAGGAACGAGCTCTCGGGACGTGCACGTGAGTTCTAACATTAATCCTGCATGGACTGAGCTCCTCAATGCAAATTACCCTCATTTTCAGGTGAAAACCATGCAAATGAGGGTAATATGCGATCCAGGAAACTGGCAGTTGTTCGTGCAGGATGAGTGCAGTGTGCAGAAATGTACTCGGTTAGTAACTGAGTACATTTCTGCAGTCTACAAAACGGAGCTATGACAGCTCCAAATAAAGGCTGCATATCATTGAGGAAGCATGCCAATGGCCAAGTAGAAGGCCATTGGCATTGCAAACTGTTAAAAAAAATAAACAACCTTTAATTTTTTTTCACCGATCATGCCTGTTTAAGCATATGGCAGCAACGGGCAAACGGGATCGGGGGGAAAATAATAAAATAAACTTAAAATAAGCATTCTAACTAAAATCAGTATTCTGCCATGCAAGTCAATGGCAGGCAGAAGACAACCTGGCCAGTGAGTAATGGTTGCTAAGGGGGGAGGCTTAGTGTGGGACATGTAACTATGCATTAGCAGGCAATCCTATGTAAATGAGGGAAAGGTTAGTGAATCCCAGATTTTCCCAGGGTGTGAGGCAGGTCCCAAGTGTGTAAGAGTATAAATAGCTGGGTGCAAGACTAGGATATAGGTGACATCATGGGGGTGTGTGTCAGGCATACTGTAAGTGGATTAGAGACCTGTGGCTCGGGATTGCTCCTAGCTTAGCACGGCTAAGCTAGGGGTGTGTCTAAACCTGCCTATCACTCTTTACAAAGTGTAAGCAGATGTGCGTGCCACGCACTGGTTTTACAGAAAGAAGAAGGAAGTTAAACCAGGAAAAAGCAGCTCTGTGCACATTTGAGCACTCTGTTTGCATGGTGTGCACATGGGCTTAAACAGGGAGGCAATAGGAAGGGAAAACAGCAGTAGGAAGGTAATCAAGGAGAACTAGCTTAGCTGACAGGTGAAATGTATCAGAATCAGCCAATTACACAGGCAGTAGACCAGCCCAGCCCAGCACAGCACACCACTATAAACTATGCAAACACCTTCCCCCCTTGTTTTTCCCAAAAACTCTGCACCACTGGTATATACAGACGGGGAAATTTTACAAAATGAAAGCAAGAGAAAAAATGATAGGGTCTGCTTTTGCTATCATAAACCAGCATGTGCAAGAGGCTGAGGGTGGTGAGGATGTGAATGCTGCTGAGCAATCCACAGTGAGGAGACGGAGAAGAGTGTACAGACCCAGGGTAACCTACCATGGACTACATGAGCTGGAGATAGTGGAGCACTATAGGGTGGACAGATACCTCCTACAGCAAATTGTTGAGCTGTGCCGGCCACGCCTGACACACAGAACTAACAGAGGGGAACCCATCCCAGTGGATACCGAGGTATGTGTAGGCCAAAGAATACTAGCTACAGGTACCTTCCAAAGGCCAAATGGGGATATGATAGGGATTTTACAGGCATCAGCATCCAGGGTACTCCACCAGTTCCTGGATGCCATGTCAGCACATGTCAGTGAGCACTTATATTTCCCCATCACCTGTGAGGCCTTGGCCAGCAATATGCATCTCTTCCACCAAATAGCAGAATATCTTGAGGTAGTGGGTGCAATAAACTACACGTACATATGCATTAAGGCACCACCAGGTGAGCGGGGTAGGGTCTACATCAACCGCAAGGGCTTCCCCTCCAACTGCCAGGTCGTGTGCGATGCCCAGGGCATCATAATGAATGTGTGTGCTGGCTGCCCTGGAAGCTACCATGATTTCCACATCTGGCATCTGACGCAGCTGTACCAGACATTTGCCAATGGGGACATCCCACATGGTCACCTAGTGAGGGATGCTGGATATGCACTGGAGCCATGGCTGATGACACCCATCAGAAATGCACATGCACCGGAACAAGAACTCCATAATGAGGCACACGCACAAACATGAATCATAATAGAGCGTGTGTTTGGGATGCTCAAGTCACAGTTGCAGTGCCTGGACACATCCGGTGGAGCCTTGCAGTACTCACCAACTACATGTACCCAAATTGTCCTTGTATGTGCCATGCTACACAATATGATCTTGCAGAAACAGCTGAAGCAGGAACAGTATGAGGCAGTGCCACGCAGCCCCCCCACCAGTGCCAAGGCCTGCATAGGCACAGAGTGACTCGGAGGAGGAACAACCTGAGCCTGCCCTAGTAGGCAGAAAGAGGTGTGCCCAGTGTGCCCTGGCCTTGGCAAATAGGCAATGCATAGCACATGCACTGACACAGTAGGGACCCAGGGAATGACACCTCTCTCCGTCTCGCACATACAGTAAAAGGGATGCCAAACATGACACTACCTGTGCTCAACCATGTATAGGGAGTGTACTATGTGCATCTGAGATAGGCAGCTCTGCAGCTCCACCCTCAATACTAGGACACCCACAAGGTAAGTGACTCACACATGTCAGTTGCGGGGGCACATACCTAACAGCAGTCACAGCCAGCAGGATAGGTGTAGACAAACACAAACAAATGCTGTACTATGGCCTCTGAATGTGCCCCATGGGTAACCCCTACCCCAGGCCTACACAGACAGACTACAGCAGGCCAGCCAGTTGGATGTAAGTTGTGAAGGCTTGGAAGTCAGAAACTAATATGTAGGTAATGAAAGCTAAGATCTGTAGTACACTGGCATGCCTCTAGCCATCATGATAGGTAAGACTACAGACTGAAATGGTGTACCCGACATACCAGTACAGTCCTAGCAAATGTGTAAAAGTGTAAGGTGTGCCCCACCATCCTATGTACATTTATAGTAACAGTCAGGTGTGCCCCCCCAGCTCTATGTAGAAATGTAGAAACAGTCAGGTGTGTCCCCCCTGCTATGCAGAAATGTAGCAACAGTCAATGCCAAATGACCGATGGATACCCGCAGACACAGCATGCTACCTGTTGGTGTACAACATAAAGGTCAGCACTGCAGTACAAACTACCTGGACTTGATCCACACAAGCAATATAGATGGCCATAATGGGCATGCTCACACACTTAGAGGAATGAAGACAATGTCAGTCAACAACATACTGAAAGGCCATACTAGGCATGCTCACACACTTAAACACATGAAGGCCATGTTAGCAAACACCAGTGGACCAGACATATCTGGCAGTTGCAGTTCTTAGTGAAGACACATGTCAGTATGCACCACTCCTGCCTTGCACACACAGTCGATAGGAATACAGACATATATGTAAGGACAACACACTATAATAAGCCAAAGGTAGACGGACATAGATGTGTTGAAGAGGGTGACCATGACAAGGAGTCATCTAGGCCTGTCCCACCTAGCACACAGCCAAAGTGCCCCAAACACATGAGGTGCAGGTGTCACTCACTGCAGTTACTAGCCACCAGTATCTGTCAGCATGATGGTGTGTTGCACGTGCCAGCTTTGCAACATGACTGTACAAGGAATAGTCACCTAGTAGCCGTATACATGTACCTGTGGCATATGACCCCATGTGTGCCCACATGCAGCATGTCAACCCCTACATGAATGGGTTATGGCCCATGCACACACTGCCCTCCCCATAGCTGTATCAGGACAAGCCTGCTGAGGTCATCCAATGTGAAATACACCTTTGGGAGAGTTGTAGCTCAGTAATCCCCATGGCGCGTCCCATAACTGCATACTGCTGTACTGATAAACTAGTTACATAGTAGTCCTAACCCCACACTTGGCAACTGTGTGAGTTTGTGTTTGTGTGCATATCTCTCGGTCTCTGACTTTGTAGAGAGAAATGCTTTTTAGGCTACTCACACTCCGTACAGTTCATATACACAACTTTGGCAAGGCTGCTGATGTCACTCACCTAGAAATACACTTCTGGGGAATTCATAGCCCAGTAATCTCTGTAGTGTGTCCTGTAACAGCGTACTGCTGTAGTGTGATAAAGTAGTTAGGTAGGTGTTCTAACCCCAGACCTGGCAACTGTGTGAGTGTGTGTGTGTCTGACTGAGTAGAGAGCAGTGCTTTTTTAGGCCACTCACACCCCGTACAATACATATACTCAACTTTGGCAAGGCTGCTGATGTCACTCACCTAGAAATACACCTCTGGGGAAATCATAGCCCAGTGATCTCCATGGTGTGTCCTGTAACTGTGCACTGCTGTAGTGTGATAAAGTAGTTAAGTAGGTGGTCTAACCCCAGACTTGGCAATTGTGTGTGTGTGTGTGAATCTGTGCATCTTTGTGTCTTTGTCTGTTTATGACTGATTGATGAACAATGTTTTTTAGGTCACACACACTCCTTAGAATTCATATACACAACGTTGGCAAGGCTGCTGATGTCACTCACCTAGAAATACACCTCTGGGAAAGTCATAGCCCAGTAATGTCTGTAGCGCGTCCTGTAACTGTGTACTGCTGTAATGTGATTTAGAACTGTGGTAAGGTTCCATCGCCGCCCATGGCAGTCCTGGATGTTTTGCGTGTGTTTCAATGTCTGTGTATGAAGTAATGCATCATAGGCTACTCACTTGCAGTACAATTCAAATGCCCTACTTTGCCAATCCTGCTGATGTCATTCATTGTGAAATACAACTTTGGGGTGACAGTTCCCTGTAGTCCCTGTGGTGCGACCTATAACTGCTCCATGCTGTAGTGTGATATAGGCCTTGGTCAGGGGTTCTATACCCACACATGACAGTTGTGGATGTTTTGTGTGTGTCTCACTGTTTGTGTAGGGAGCAATGCATTTTAGGCTAGTCACTCGCAGTACAGGTGAAATGCACTACTTTGGTAATCCTGCTGATGGCAGTCACTGTGAAATACACCTTTGGGGAAGAAGTACCCCAGTAATGTCCGTAGCGAGCACTGTAACTGTGTAGTGCTGTAGTGTAATAATTTAGGTAGGGGGTCAACTCCCAGACATGATGTGTGTGAGTGTAACTCGTATCCTGTGTAGAGATGAGTGTGTGACACCAGTGGCCAATGTGGAGGGGATTTTGCTCATTACTTTTATGGTGGCCCTACTATATATCACAATGTCAACCATTCAGGGATAACAGATGTAAATTAGCTGGGAGGCTGAGGTACAAAGCAATACCCATTCATGTGACATCAAGGCCAGCTAATCCAAATTAGCAACCCCACTATTACCCAGTGCACACACTCAACCCATGTGTGATACGCACACACATGCCTAGGCAACAGCCAATATGTGGTTAGTGCACTGCATATTGGCCACTGATAGTAACTATGCAGTGATAGCAGTGGGCTACAGAGGGCATGTCACACTGCCCATCTGTCCAGTATGCACGTACATGCAGACAGTGCACCTCCACCATGTTCCCCAATGGACACCTACACCACCTGTGGTGCCTTTACATGCGACTCACAACGGACATACCATGCCTAAAAACATGCCCTGTATGGACAGATGACACTGACATCAGGGAATGCTGTTGGCATGCTATCAATGTAGATGAAGGGTAAACCAGCTGCCCATTACCAGTTCCTGCCACAGGTGGGCAAGACTGGCACATCTGATGATAATCTGAGTTCACAGCATAGGCCAGACACCCCAGGTACAGTTCCACATGTCACTATACATGCATGTGGGAGGTGTGCACATCCCAGACACCATCCATGTCATGGAATAAGGAACACATACATGGCATGTGGTGTACAGCATTGGCCACACACAATAATCATCCAGCTGACTGGATGGGGGATGCAGTACCCACCTGTGTGGGCAAATGCAGTAACTACAGGCCTGAGCCACAATGCAGACCATTGTCATGTGGCCTTATGCAATGGTATACCCATTGCCTACCCTTGTACAGCCTGCTTGGACAGTTGACCACCACACACCCGTGTAGACATGCACCCATGCATGTCAGAACTAGTACCCTGTGTGTTCATGTGTGTGTGTTGTATGGTGCGTATGTCCACATCCACACTCACTACAACCCCCCAGGGCATACTGAAGCATGCTGTCTGATGTCTGACATCTCCTCATACTCTTTGCCTATACGGCCTCTGTATGACCTGTGTGGTGCATGTGATATCTGCACATTGATATGTTGTGGCAATCCCACTACTGATGAGTTGCACTCCTGGCCCTGCCAAGTGTGTCAATGTGTGTGCGTCCCTGTGTGAGTATGTCTGTGTTGATGCTGGCACCTGTTCATGCAGACAGGCACGTGCACAACACCTACGGTATATCTACCGTATCCCTGTTGCAGATGTCACTTACCCACAGATATATGTTCTGAGTGCTCCACATCAGGTAACTCATATGTTGCATCCAATAACTGCATCGAACTATGATAGCACTACATAGTTGTTGGGGGTTTGATACCCTGTGCTGGTAGGTGTGTGACACAAACATGCTTCAGTTTTACCCTCCCACCCCTTTCTGACATGTATCTCCCTCTGTCTACCTCCCCCACTCCCTCTCTGGTGGATGTGGAGACTCACAGGCAGCAGCATGTGTATTTTATGTGATGCTCATGATCAGCTGATGGACTCTGTACAAATTGCAGCCCTCCCCTAGCTGATTGCATGCGGAACAGCTGTGGTAACATTCCCATAGCCAATTGTATGGAAACATACTCCAATACCTAGGAACATCATGGTGGTGTTGGGCCTTTGCAGCCACTGTGAGCAGGAACTAGATTTGATATTTGGCAAACAGCATCCCAGATGGATTGGGGATTTACCTCTAACAACATACACTGTGGAAAAAGGGCAACCAACAGGAGGGAGATGTCATGTGCCTGATCTGACTACATACTGTACGTGCTGCTATACTGCATTTGGAGCAATGTTGGTTTAACAGTGTTTGTCTGGATATGCCTGTCGTACATGTCACAATACCTCCTATGTCAGTTCCATGTATATGAGGAATCCCCATCTGCAGGGTCATCTGCAGACTGGGCAGTGTTGTGCCTATGGTTTCATGTGTTAGCCACAGTGCATCAATCTGTGGAATGCAGAAGGTAGTGTGAGGATTGCAGTCTGTAGATGGTGAAGGCTGTGACAGTTACTGACTTCATATCCCTCATAGGACATATGTTGCAACTAACTCTGTTACAATGGAAAATATATGAGGTTATCACAGCAACATGTCTATACTGGCCCTGTGTATGTGCTGTCAGCCACACCTCTGTCAACCTTTGTACATATGGTGTGCATGAAGTGGTGCATATGTGCTGTACACCATAAATACTGTCATCATATCTGAAAACAAGCCAGTGATATATCAGATTGCTACACATGTCATGTACAGTAGTGATTATATTTCATGACATAAGCTGGACATTCTGTGGATGATTGTACAGTACTGAGGTTTGTGTAGTGATGGTGAATGTCAGCAGTGTGTGTATTGTTAATATGTACTTCAGCCTGTGTACAGACTGTGGTAGATGTCATTGTTCTAGCTCCCCTTCTCTCAGATGTTACATGCTGCCCCACTGTATGGTACCACTTTGCCGTACGTGTCCGTAGGGCCATACACACACATGTCCCATACCACAGACAACCATCATAACAAACTAAGTAGCAGTCCAGTATATGTAGGATCATTCTGTGAGTGGCACATATGAGGATGGTGTAGAACAGATAGTCCATATACTGTAACATTATGCTAGCTTACCATATGTGGCTGTGGCTGTGTTCACATTGGTTGTGGTTATACACTGTCACACAGGTGTATCTAACCCTGTGCTGTGACATGGCTGTTGACCCTGCTATATATGCAGGTACATGTGCATTACCCCATACGAGATGTAGGCCAGTGTTGAGCCAGTCTGCCTGTAGCCTGCACAGTGCATTGTTACATGCCTAACAGCTTAGTGTACTTAACCAGTGGGATGTTATGTGCAGATACTTGCCAGATGTACTGCTGCTGGGCCTCCCTTAAAAGTCATGTATGTCAGGCAGAGCAGTGGGATGCTGTACAGATGTATGTCAATATCAAGTGGGTGGTATGTGTCCATGGCACCCCTGTACCAGCATTCATTGTGTCAGGCCAGACAGGAATGTGTGAATCCAACACCTATGGTGCCAAATGTATACCAGTCATTATGTGTTATACCCATCTACATGGCTGTCTACATCCATATTGTCAGGCCTGGTACACATGTGGTGCACTAAGGGATCATGTGCATACCTCTGGACTGACCAGGGTGTGTCCGAAGTTCCACATATGGCCAATATCTCTGCTACACTCCACAGGGGCAGTACATGCTAGCAGTGGTACCTTACAATGATTTCCTTAGGATGTCTGTCAGTAGCCAATGGCACACATGTTATAAAAAGATGTCAACATCCACACACACCATGTCTGTGAAGACAATCCCAATGACAGTAGCAACAGTCTAGTAATATACCTGCTATACATACCTGTCATCCCCTTGCACTACGACTTTGGGACTGTAGGGGTTGGTGTACAGCTACACTCCATATCCAGGACATATGGTGGAAATATATGTACATATACTTATCCAGATAGCCATATATATATATATATATATATATATATATATATATATATATACATATATACATATATATAAATTTAATTACACATGTGTACTACATTGAATTACCACTGTCATGGCAACCACCCACTATAAATCCCTACAGCATGTGGGAGTGGTTCCTTTACATTTCCTGTGTGTGGGTATCAGTGATACAGGCAGCAGGTAGCAATACCTCTTACAGGAGAACCTGCACACTCAGAGAGGACACATATTTGTAGAAGGATCAGGAACTACAAACACTGTGGGTAGAGTTGTGTAATGCTTTGCATAGTACTGGTGTTACAGGGTGTGTGTGTGTGTGTGTGTGTGTGTGTGTGTGTGTGTGTGTGTGTGTGTGTGTGTATACATACTAGTGTACCTTGGAATGCAGTCTGTCTGCATAGCTCACTACTGTGAGCCTAACCTCTTGCTGGACAGAGGTATGCCTATCATATGTTGTCCGTCCACCACACAGGTCCTGTGTCAGATATTACACTGGCAGTGTGTGTGTTGCATGCTATCAGTACATGGCTACATTCATGTCTATATCTAACCTCAATTCCCTGACTAAGGGTATGTCGCAGACTAACCTGTAACACCTTGCTTAGTGTATGGCAGCAGTATTCCACATATGTGCCTGTGTTCCAGCCTCTGTCCCCCATCTACATACCAAGCTTTGCACATATGTCATGCTTTTGGGGGATGTTCTGTAGTGGGCTGTGAGTATATCACACTGGCATTGCTGTCATTAGTCCACTGCTGTTGTATCCCCACACATACAGCGGGGCTGGGGCCATATATGTGTGGTCGTCACCTACACAACACATGTGCACCCTTATGCACTGCAGAGGCCAGTGTATGTAACAGTGGTATATGGGCTTGTATTATTGAGTCTAGGTGGGGAGCACCATAAATGACCTAGGCTGTTACAAAATGTGGGGATATCAGGGGTGAACTGCCACAAGGTATGTGGATGTACAGTACTGTATACTCCACCTATATTGACATTACTTACATGACTTGGGGTACTGCAAGCCTACTGCCTCCTGCCATACAGACTGTTCTGTGCATTATGCCTTGTTATGTACCGGGTACAACTCATTTGATCACAAACTGTCCTTACCACCTACGGACTTTGTACAGAGTGTAGATAGAGGCTGCTGAACTACACACCTGCAGTACATACTGTTGATTGTGTGGTACCCTGTGGCCCAGTCTGTCTGCACTATTGTACATTATGAAGGGCTTGGCCTGGACAGCAACAGTTGTGAACCTTTCCAGACTACTGTATTAGTGTAACTGTTTCACAGTTGCAGTACTCCGTTTATATGGTTGTCAGTATTTGAATAGCTATATGATATGGCATATAGAACTGTTATAGTACACAATTAAAGGATTCCCATTTCTGCAAACCTGTGTGTGGTGTCTTTCCTATGACCTTTCTATGGGTATATGTTGCAGGCAATGATTGATATTAGTATGTGTCACCCATACAGTGTTCAGTTGTTCAGGTGTTAACTGTAGGCATAGTTGCTGTTCCATATTGTGTGCACCTCCTACATATGTATCTTACTGTACAGATATCTGCGTGTGTATGTGTAGTCACATGTATGTATATGTATATATATATATATATATATATATATATATATATATATATATATATATATATATATATATATATATATATATATATATACATACATATACATATATAAATATGTATATCTGTATCTGCATATATGTGAATGTGTATCTGTATCCTGGGGACATTGATGGCTTCACCATATTACATGTCCTATGAGAGGCATACTGTACTTGGTAGTGTATTGCAGGGTGTATGTGTTTGGCTGTGGGGGATGCCTATTCATACACGATGTATAGTGTGTGGGGTCTCTCAACCCCATTAATGGTGCATGTGGACATAGGAGTATTTGTTAATCTGCAATTGCTATCTACAGATGTATGGCCATATATACCTATATAGATATATTTATCTGCTAACAGATATATAAGTATATGTGCATAGTGATATATATGTATATAGAGTTAGTAAAACAAGATATATATTTATATATATGTATATATATACATATACGAGTATGTTGTATCTGTTAAGGTTGCAATATAGTTACACACGCAGACATCTAGATGTTGGTATAAATTCTCTGTACTGTTGCATGACAGGACTGGCTGATATGTTTCTGAAACATTGGATATTTGTGTATCTGTCATGGCTTAGTGGTACATCACTTTGTCTAGGGTATGCAGGGTCCTTGGTTTGTGCCTTGCAAGAGCTGTTTATTTTGTTGTTGGGCAGAACACGGACTGTTGGATAGAGAGTGATTAAGCAGTTGTAAGCAGGTTTGAGTGGAGCTAAGAACTGCCTACACAGGTTAAGCAATTTAGAAGCTAACTGAGTGTATGAAAACGTAACCGGAGGTTAGCAGTGCTTACCATCCTGAAAACCCGCTTACAACTGCTTTAAAGTGCCTTACTCACTCTGTATCCAATGGGCTGTGTTCTGCCCAGCAACAAAATAAACAGCTCCTGCAAGGCTCGAAACCAGGACCCTGCACACCATACACAAAGTGATTTACCACTAAGCCATGGCAGACACACATAATCATGATGTTTTCACATACATATCATCCAGCCCAGGTATACAACAATACAGGGAATGCATTCCGCCATGTAGATGTATTTGTGTGTGTATATATATTCATCTTTAAATGGTTATAACATATCTATATATGTAGATATAGGTATAGAAATATATATATATATATATATATATATATATATATATATATATATATATATATATATATATATATATATATATATATATATATATATATATATATATATATATATATATATATATATATATATATATATATATACATATATACATAGATACGCATACATCCATAGATATATATGTATATATCCACATGTCCACATATATACAGCACCAGGAATGCATATATGTCAGCATATATGTGGCTCACCTTTCAAAGGGAGAAATCTATGTGTCCGAAAGCTGGAAGGCCAAAAAGTATGTTCTCAACATTGCACAGTCTTGCAATACATGCATTGAATATGCAATGAGCTAATGTCACTGTGTATTTGCTCCTTGCAGATTAGGCAATTTGGTTGTGGATGCCACTATAGTAGGGATGGGGAATAATTGCCTATCCTCACTGTAGTGCAAACTAGGAGTTAGTATATCACAGTAGGGAGTTGTGGGGGGCCCAGCCCCCCCGGAGGGGGGGTGCAGGGAGGCATGCCCCCTGGCATTACGATATGTATTCCAACTTGCAGTTCGAGAGTCAGCGAAGGTGCCTGTAGAACTGCAATGCTTTTAACTGTGGTGCAGTAAGAAATGATGGGTTAGTCCTTTCAGTTTGCAGAAAGGGCCATTCAAAGGAATGAGTGTCTCCCTGTCTAAGGTGAACACATATATATCAATATAGGTATATACGGATATACATCTGTATATGGAACTGGGAAAGTAACCACAACATATATGTCCACATGCAGCATTGATGGGTTTGAGAGACCCAAACAACATACATATGGCATGGATAGGTATCCCCCCCACAGCCAAACACGTCTGGCCTGCAATACAATACCAACCTTAACAGATCCCATAAGTAGGACCCTACAAGACAAGGGCAGTACATGTTAGCAGTACTCCATCCCACCTGTAGGATGTCAGGCTGGCATTACTAACATATCATGCAGTACAGTCAAGTGACGTGTCATGAATTGGGGAACCCCCTGGGCAGGTGCAGTAAGTAGCTGGGATCCCTCATATGATCCAATAGCCCTACACCTAACAATGGATTCACCAATGTTGGCAGGGATGACCACAAATCCATCATGTCACTAGCAACTACTACCCAGTAGCCTGATGACTCTGGTCTGCAGGGACATGGAACATATCAACAATGAACCCATGGCCAATGTCACTGGTAATCTCAACATATGGGACCCTGCCAATGTTGGACTTGTCAAAGGCAGAGAATACAACCTGAACCTGGTATGCCTCCTTTACCCAATCATGACAGGTGTAGATGAGGGTTAGGAGGTGCACAATGCCTACCTAGATCATAGCAGGCTTTTGTACACCATCCCACATGTAGGAATGTGTGTAGTTGTTAAGGGATCTACCTCTGTTCACAGAATATTTTTCCATCGGGACTGCTTGGCATATGCCAACATTCCACAGGTGCCATCCCATGGACATACAGTCCTTCACAGGTTATAGATGTGTCAATGCCCTCCTCCACACTGTTGAGGTGTGCAGCACTACTGGGGTTGCTATAACTCACTGGGTGTGGCTGTTGTGGACACAACTGCCATTATTGCAGTTACTGTTGTGTCGTTTCCCCCACATAGCTGTCTGTAATACTGTACAGTGTATGTAATCAGGTTGTTAGTTGTTTACACCATTCACAGTAGTTGAGCACCTCACACCCTCCTAAGGGTAGGGCTATGCCACCGGCATTGGCACACACATGTTACTTAGGTGAGGATCGCAGTAGAGTGGGGAGAGGGACATACACCCTGCTGTTAGCATGTTCAATGTCATCCTCATTGCAGACTGCATATATAGCACTGTGTGGTTGTGCCTATCCTGTCCTGGTGGGATTACATGTGCAGCAGATGTGTTACCTGCATGGGGACATACCTCCATGTGTACAGTCTTGTACCTGTACTGCATCCAAACCAAAGGCACTGTGTGTTGTACCCAGCCATGGCATGTGTACCACCCACTACACTTACTGTTGTCCACTGTAGAAGGCCTGCTGACACCACTACACCCATCAGCCATGTGGCACATGGACAAACACAACACAATCACAATAGATACTGGTGACAACAATACAACATTGTTAATTACAGCTATGATGCATCATGGCTGCACAGCTACACCTTCCAAGATATTAACATTTCACTTTACTGCTGACAACATACTACACATCATTCCATTGCTACACTGTTGTACAGTCACCCTGTGCATCAGCACCATGTTAGCCTGTCCCTGCATCGATGTTACGGATGTCAGGGAGTGGCACAGGTATCATCATATGCACAGTGTGTGTTGCTGGTTTGTCAGAGGCCTAGGCTGAGCCATACAATTGACAACATGTGTGTGTGTGTGTGTGTGTGTGTGTGTGTGTGTGTGTGTGTGTGTGTGTGTGAGGGGGCTGAGTACTGGTGATGTCGTGTGTGCAGGTATGAGGTTGCCCTAGGTTCATTGTTTATGTGTGTGTGTCCGCATACACACAGTTCCTCCATGTGGCTGCCCTATACAGGGAATTGTGAGACAGTTGCAGACTGTACCTGGCAGGGTTTGCAGTTCACCATCTCCAGCCATGGACACGGGACCTGTGCTTGGCAGGGGTGCTACAGGCAGTATCAGGTACAAAGCCAGACTGAGTACTGTCCCTTGAGTTTGACAGACATCCACTGGATCCAGGTCCCTCCTGGGACTGGCCAGGGCCACGGGAATGTGGTCTGTTATGACGGTCTGTGTACACCCCTCCCACAGTGCTGGGGCTGGTACTGCCACTACGGGAGTGGCTGTGACTGGTTGGTCATCCACAGCAACCTCCAACTGCTGGTGTTGTTGGCATACGTCCACGTGGCCATCGCAACCATCCCGCCCTGTCCTGATGCATGGACATGGCATTGTGCATGAGATCCAATGTTTCACCCCACCATCTATCCATGACCTCAGTGTAATTACAGATGGCACCTGCTACGTCACAGATGCTGTCAGTTACAGAGGTGTGATGAGCCCTCTGCACCCTTAGACCCCACCTGGTGTACCGATCCATTCATGCTTGTGCCTCCATGACAGTCTGGAACATGCGTGTGGTTGAAATAGATGCGGCACGTCTGCCAGGGGCATGATGACTAGCATTGCTCCAATATGCACCCCTGCACATCTGCCTATGTGATACCCCACCATTCATCTGGCTATGGCTGCTGTGTCCTGACACACGTGCCATAGATACCACACTGTCCTGGCCAATGCCAACCGTAGGCTGTCCCTCAGCTAAGGCCAATGGTGATGAGGTATGTAGAGGCAGTATGACTATGTGCCTGAATGGGGTGGATACATGTGGGTTGTCAATTGCTGGCCCAGTGGCAGCCCCTGATGACCCTTCCTGTGTCTCAGCACACCTATCCTCATGGTCACTGTCTGTATCAGTGACATCAGATTCCCTGCGGGGGGTGGGACCCAGCCGGACCTCGCCATCTGTGAGGGGAAAACAGGGAACAGACTGTAAGACCTGTACAACAATGCTAAACAGTACATACACACACACACACACACACACACACACACACACACACACACACACACACACACACACACACACACACACACGTGTGCAGACATGGTCACACACACAGACATACACACATGCATTCGACATACATGGCAACCCATAAACTCTACCAGACAGCACCTAGAGACAGCTCCCCCTCCCACCATAACACACACAATAGCAGGCGATGGTGGAGTACAGTACCGCACACATACCTGTAATTATACACTTCAGCATGCAGGATATGTGGCGCTCAACAGCATGCAGTGCAACTGTAATCAATCCCCGTTACCAACATTATACATGGCTGGGATGCATGGCTTCTGTTTGTAGGTGATGGCCCTCCCCCTGGAACTCACTGCACCCATGTTCACAGCATTGCTGTGCATCTGTTCAGCACCCTGGGATGTACTGTGCACCATACCTCACGGGTGTACACACCATTGCAGGGTGTGTATCTGTGTGTCAGTTGTGTTTTCACTGCTGCTCACAGCCTCTGTGTGTTTCTCGATCACATGTGGACAGGTATTTAGTGAATGCTTGATGTGTATTCACATATGTCATCATCAGTGGTGCATGTATGAGTGATAGACTACCATTAGACCGACCACAGACACAATGTACTGTACCTATGGTGAGTGTAGAGACCATTATTGACCATGATTGAGCCCTGGCTGATGTTGCCTGTGGTACACATAGGTTCATAGGTGAGTACTGGTCTATTGGTCCTGGGGCCTACATATGCCTAGCCACAGGGGTTCCCAGCCATGCACCACCCACTAATGTTATTCCCCTGTGCCCCTGTCAGGCTGTTGCACAGACATACGACCCAGGTGAATTCCCCATTTCCCATCCAATTGCCAAGTGTTTCTGTAAAGTGGGCTGATGA
Source organism: Protopterus annectens (assembly GCF_019279795.1). Taxonomy (NCBI): domain Eukaryota; kingdom Metazoa; phylum Chordata; order Ceratodontiformes; family Protopteridae; genus Protopterus; species Protopterus annectens. The sequence goes on along the minus strand of NC_056732.1, from coordinate 1,028,014,263 downwards.
GTAGCATTGCCTGACATGTATGGGTAGTCTGTTCCAGAGTATGGGGATTCCCCAGGAAAGGGCCCTATCCCTCCAGTATGTTCTGTGTAATGTGTTGATGAGGTTTAGGACCCTGGGGCATGTGTTAGCAGAGGGAGTGGGATGTCTTTATATATAGCATGTTCAACTGCCATGTGTATGACATAGCTGTGCATGTTGGGCAGATGTCAGCTGTGCCTGGGCAATGTGCACTGGAGTGTAGCCACAGTTGTCTGAGATGGACTGTGCATTGCATGTGTTTGAGGCTGGTAATCCCATTATTTAGGTGTGTGCTGTGTCAGTGTACATGTACAGCATGCATTATGGGTAGGTGTGTTAGATGTGTAATTGGCCTACAGCTTAGCTATGACATGCACAGTGAATTGCCAAGCATAACCTTACACCATACTCACTGGCATCCAGCGGCTGCCTTGCTGGTATCCCAGAGGTACCTACATTGAGAAGGGATAGAGTTGATGTCAGTGGCCACAGCTGTGGCATTGCTACAGGGTGGCTGCAATATTACAGTACAACAACAGCTGAAGTTCACAGTACTACAGATTATGCATTACTGCTTATCGGTACTACACAGCAACATACTCCATATCTTACATATGCATGGTCTACCTGTACAGATGCATACACTACAGTAGTCTACTGATATGCCCTGGAACCTTACCTGCATGCTCCATGTCTGGTGTGTGTGTAGCACCTACCTCCATGACTGTATAAGTCTGTAGCTCTTGCAGGCGGGCAAGTGCTACCAGACTCAAGAGCATCTTCTCCACTCTGGAGAGGGGGGGGGTGATGGATGTTATGCCCCCCCTGTTGCAAGGTGGTCACCCCGCACGGCAGCGGCATGGCGACATACTTGGCGGAACAGGTCACTACAATGGTGGTGGACCTGCTCATAAGTGTGGCTGTGCATCCCCACCTCATTCACCCTGCAGATCACATCACTCCACATGGCTGTTCTCTCCTGCTGGTCCTGGCTTGTCCGTGAGAACAACAGCTGGTAGTTGTGGATGATGCTGGTGATTATAATCTCCTCCTCAGCGGCACTCTAGGCGGAATTTCTCAGGTGTGCCTTACTCCCTGAAAGACATAATGATGGAAATATGTCTGGGCAACTCATATGTCAAGTTTACCATAATACAATACGCATATCAGTCTCCCTGTCACCATATCAGCTCCAATATAATGTTCACACTACGCTAGTGGTATGTGTCTAGTATATGTACCATTGGGTCATATATTGCATTGTACAACACTTTCTGCTATGTGTTTATAGACATGCTCCCTGTGGGGACACTAGAATTTCTGGGCTGTTACAGGGAACTTCACCTGCATGCCATTGTCACTGCCACTTTGTTTCCACATATGCATGTGGTAGGCCTGCTATGTGATTGCTACACATCTGCCATTCTGTGATATTGGGGATATCTATGCATGCTGTTGGACATGTTCTGGGATTGTGTGGACTATTACAGCCCACTTATGTTCCATGACAGTTACACACTAGTATGTGTAGGGGTTACTTGGCAGCAGGAACACCAATCCAACCTAATGTGCACATGTTACCAGTCCACATCACCCACCATGGAACCTCATTATCTATATATATATCTGTCTGTATACATATATATATATATATATATATATATATATATATATATATATATATATATATATATATACACATATGTGCATATATGTGTAGATATCAGTTTGTATTGTTTATATACCTGTATATAACTTATAAATGTATAACTGTCCAAGGTTCTGTACACATACACAGCTGTGAATATGTATCACACACATATATGTATCTGTATGTGGGGTGCATACTAACATTTGGACCACACTCATGTACCCTCTTTACTTCACAGCAGAACTGCTCTGCCTTGCTGCAACACAGGCAGGTATCACATGTGAACACAGACTAACATTAGGGGGGTATATATGGTGACACACTTTAGATAAGCATATTATACTGCTATGGCAGTTGGGCATGCTATGCTATAATTTAACATGACTGTCCTGCAGGTGGTGTGGTCTCTCACCCATGTGTCTATCATGGCAGTATTAATACCCCCACCAGCCGTTGGCCACAGTAATTTACAAAACACAGATATCATGGGTCACATCTTTGCCATTCACTGCTGGTCTGCACATTTGACAGGTATGTCCCACTGCCCACAGGGACTGACACTACTGTCCAGTGCAGTTGTTGAGCACAACATCATTACAGGAACAAGTACTGATGGCACATATACATCCTTTCACAGTATACATCCTATTATTCTATGCCATATACTACATGCCAGTAAATGCATATCTGTTTCACATACCTGTTATGTTGTTTCCGCTGTAACACAACCTCGAGGTGTGTGAACTTTCTCAAAGTTTTTTTTTTCTTCCTTCCTCTCTCTCTCTCTCTCTCTCTCTCAGTCTCTCCAGTAGAGTGATTGAGCTGGTTTGAATAGATCGCAGCATGCTTCTGTTGGTATTGCACATGATCAGGTGGTGGCCTCTGCACCAGTCAGTGTCCACCAGTTGCTAATTGCATGCAGCCTGCTGTGTAGTACTTCAGATAACCACTGCCAGGGCAGCCCTGTACTATAAATTGCTGCCTTCTGTGGGCGTTGTCCCTTCACCTTTACAGTATGGATGACATCCTTCCTGTGTGTGGACATCAGTGTTACAGACAGCAGGTAGCAATACCTCTTACAGCAGAACCTGCAGACACAGTCCAAATCCACATTTGGGTAAGGTTCCAGACCTACAGACAGCATGAGTAGTGTTGTTGTGTGCAACATATCTTGCTGTTCTTACAGGGTTTCTGTGTACATGGTACTTTTTCATGGGATGTTGTCTGTCTGCATAGCTCTCAACTGTGGGCCTATCCGTATGATACCAGGAGGATTGGCTGTTAGGTTTTGTCTGTGCACCACACAGGTATTGTCCCAAATATATCTGTGGCATTCTGTCTGTTGAGTGCTATCAGTACATGGCTACATCTATTTGTATTTCATTGTCGTATCCCTGCATAAGTGTATGCTGCAACGAATCCTGTAAAACCAGCAATTTCCAGGGTGTGTAACAGCAATAATGAAAATATGGCCCTATGTCCCTGCCTCTGTCCTCCACATATATGCCAGTCTTTGTCCCGCTGTGGTACAGGAAGGGTTGTTAGGTAATGGCCTATCATTATTTACCGCTAGCATTACTGCTATCATCCCAGTCATGTCATGGACTACCACACCAACTGTTGGGCCAAATCCATATATATGGGGGTAACAGCTGGAAAACACATATGTGCCCTTGTACATTCCAGAGGTAAGTGTGTGGTACACAGTGTCCCTTGCCCTTGTACAGCCTTTTATGGGGGGGGTTCTATGCCATTAACCTAGGTTATGGCACCTTTTCAAGGATATAACTGTTAAGATGAGGGTCATTCAGTGTGATAGTGAGATGTTAGGTTAAGCAATGTTATGTACAAGAAACTGTGACATTAAAACAAGTGCTACTTTTCCCCCTAGCGCTTGACTACAGGGTGTAATTGCAGGCTGCTGAACTGCATCTGTAATTGTTGATTGTTACGTATCCTGAAGGCAAATCCTGTTTTTACTGTTGTACTAATTGAAGGCCTTGGCCTGGACAGCATAGTATGGTATATATACACATTGCTTGCATCTACTGTTTTGTGTGGGCCTTGCATTCCTGACTGATTACATATTTCAAACCTTATGTGGTGTCACTACTGGCATACATTATTGTATAGTACAGGAATAAAAGTTATTTGCGTATGCATACCTGTGTGTCGAGTCATGTCCTTTGAATTGTGGGTGGGTATAAGTTTAATGTCAGTATTCTCATTTGTGGGAATGGTTGCCACACTACACATTTCACAGGTGACAGTTGAAGGGCTTGTGGCTGTGGAATATACTTTGCACCCAGTACTTCCACACTACTTCTACATATGTATGGCTACTGATACCTTTTGTGTGTGTATATGTGTATGTACCTATATATATATATATATATATATATATATATATATATATATATATATATATATATATATATATATATATATATATATATATATATATATATATATATATATATGTATAGATTATACATCTGTATATATATATATATATATATATATATATATATATATATATATATATACATACATACATATGTATGTATCTATATACAATTGATGTTATATGATTATTTGTGAGTCATACATTAATATATATATATATATATATATATATATATATATATATACATATAGCTGTCTATCTGTCTACAGATATATATCTGTCCATATGTCCATGCATGTTCAGCTCATATTTAGGTCTGTTCCTCATTCACTTGGCAATTGTCATAGATGATCGCAGCATTGAAGTCAGTAACTAATGGCAACACTTTTGTGTTTCAGACGTCATCTCCTTCTACATATGTGTTCTAATACATATAACTGTGTAACTAGCAACATTTTAAGTGTATCAGAGCATTAGTTGACATATATCCCTCTTTGTACCGACAGTGTGGCATACTTTGTCCAGACGTCTTGCATTAACAGGTTATGTGGTGTGATAATAATACATTTCCTGTACTGCTGACTGATTGTGCTGCATGATATGTTTGTGAAAACTTCAGGTTATGTATATCTGCCATAGTTTAGTGGTAAATCACTTTGTGTTTGGAATGCAGGGCACTGGGTTCGAGCCTTGGAGAGGCAGTTTATTTTGTTGCTGGGCAGAACATGGGCCGATGGATCCAGAGTGATTAAGGCACTTTAAAGAAATTGTAAGCAGATATGTGCGATGGTAAGCCCTGCTAACCTCCGGTTACAGTTTCTTACACTCATTTAGCTTCTACTTTGCTTAATCTGTGTGGGCAATGTTTATCCCCACACAATCACACTTAGACACACTTACTACTGCTTACTAGTGCCTTATTCATTATGACACTAACACTTCACATGTGCATTTCATGCAGTCCTCCAGTTGACATTAAAATGTTATTATGTAGGTTATACGCAAAAAGATGTAAATATATGTTCATATACTGTTTTCACATGGAAAATGATATGTGCTGCAGTGGAACTTGAACGGGAATGCCTTTTCATTAGGCGTATGCTCTAACCACTACACTATTGCTGTGCTGCTTCATTTGCTATATATTCCTTGTTATCCTCTTCAGCCTTTTCAGCTGCTTTAACCATAGCTTAGCGATGGGCAAACATGCGCACCTATGGCTAGCTGTACTAGGGGGTTTTAAAAAATAAATACAAGGGTTTATTCATTTTATTTCAATGTACTGTTGCTGTTGAACACATGGGGACTGTTGGTGAAGATATGCGGACACCTATGAGCAGTTTTGCTCATTTATTTACACTTTCTTCTGTTCTACTTTGCAAGGGCATGTTTATTCTGAGAGCTCTGCTCTCAGACACGCCCCCTGCATTCGTCCATGCTCAGTGTAGGATTTGGAGCTCGGGCAGCGCGCCTTCATTAATATGCATGGTGTGCTGCCGTCCACCTCTTAAACTGCCACTTACATGCAGGCCTAGTTTAGTCCTGCATGGCAGATTAGTGAAACTGGGGGAATGTGGCAATTTTCTAAGTTCCAGTAGACTTTTAATTGAACAGTAGTAGTTGTTTAGTCCAGGCTTCCTAAAAAAAAATTCAGCTTTAATTGCCACATGAGTTCATGTTTCTCCAGAATATTTGGGATGTCTCCTTCAATGAAAAGCAAGGTGTTTGGCTAGTGCATTATTTTTACATCTAGAGCAGATTTCTGACAGATTACATGAAATCTACGCTTAAGTTTATTTACAGTCTTGCCCACATAGAATGCATCACAGTGATTGCACTGTGTTTTGTAAATTACTTTTGTAGTGTTACAGTCACCCCTGCACTGGTCTTAATGATTTTCTTTAAATAAGGGCAATAAAAACTATTACCTTGTTGTATAAATATACAAAATGTACAATTAGTTTCACATCTTTTAGTGTTTCTCTCATATGGTCTATGTTTAAATTCAACAAAACTTCTAACGTTCCTGGCCTTCCTATAAACAAAGGATGGGGCTTCACCTAAGATGCTAATCAAAAAAGGGTTTCCTGTGACAATGTCCCCATTTTCTTCAATAACATTTCTGATTCTGTGATAATCCAAAGTGTATGTCAGGATGCAGCTATTTTTTTTCATTTGTTATTCTCTGTGGAATTTCTTAACATTCTCCTACTGGGGAGGTAGTCCTTTTCAGTTCTATAATGGGTTCCAGGATGTTTTTTTTAACATCTGACTTTCATAGCCTCTCACTAGAAAATCATTCTCTAAGTTGTTCAGGTTTCTCAAAAATGGTTCCATCTCTGTGGTAATTCGAGCTAATCTAAAGCCCTGGGACTTCACTACATTATAATTGTTTTTTGTAGGATGTGGACTTTTACTGTGGAGTAATAAGTTAACCCTCGTTGGTTTTCTGAATAGATCAGTGGTGATTCTGTAATTGTTGGTGTCCTTCGAGATCTACATATCTAAGAAAGTGGCAGAAGTATAGCTATGGGAAGAGGTAAACTTCAGGAAGGTGGTTGTTTGATTGAGGTAAGTGATAAAATCTCCAAACTGCAAGGTGTCACCTTCCCACACAATAAAGATGTCATCAATAAAACATAATTAGCATGTGATATGCTGCATGTAGTCTGCGTTGTTTAACACAAAATCCTCCTCCCACTTGTCCAGGGCTATGTTAGCTATGCTGGGAGCCATATCAGCCCCCATTGCTATACCAGTTTTTTGTTTGTAGTGTTTGCCATTGAAAGTAAAGAAATTGAAGTCCAGTACAACATTATTGAGCTTGCTTAACTTTGGCAGTTGTGCCTGTGTACCTTGATTATGTTTCTCAAAAGACTCCATAGCTGCTGTTATACAGTAATTGTGAGTGAGCACTGTGTACAAGGATTCCACATCAATAGTTAATAAAATACTATCAGCTTCCATTGTAATGTTTTTTTATTTCCCTCAAAAAATCCATTGAATCTCGTATGTATTACTTATTCTATTCTGCTAAATGTTTCAGCAAGTAATCAAGATAAATGGCTGTGGCTTCAGTAAGGGAACCTCCACTTGCTACCACCAGTCTATAAGGTGGGTCTTCTGTGTTCTTGTGCGGCTTTGTTATTCCAGAAAAGTAAGGTAAACGTGGACATGGGCTCCGTAAATAATTATAAAGATTTTCAGTAATAAGTTTTTCTTTCCATAATGTGTGAGATTAGTGTTCCATAAATCATATGCTCTTTTTATGTCATCCATGGTAAATAACTCATAAAATCTGTTATCTGTTATTTTAAATAGAATACAGACAGTCCTTAGGGATACCAAACAATTTTTACAAGATTTATATAGTTTTACTATAAGGAATGGACCCTCAACAGATTGTTTTCTGGTAACTTTAGATGTGGAATCACAGTTCACAGTGATTCCCAATGTAGAAGGGGTTGAGATGATGAAGGCTTTTTTATGTCAATGCAGTACCTTCAGTATACAACTGATAAATTTCTTGTGTAAGTTCTTGGAAATTGTGCAGAAAATAATGTTTTTATATTTGCGGAATCTTTATTCATGCAAAAGGTTGGTGTAACTATGGGCACAGCATGTGCCCATAGCTATGCCAATATGGTTCTAGCCTTTTGGGAACAGCACCATGTGTTTCAGGGGAATGGATATATACAGCACATTTTGTTCTATAGAAGGTTTGTGGATGACATATTTTTGCTATGGGGAGGGTCTTTTGTATAGCTGCAAGGTTTTATAGAGTATTTACATAGCAGAACTTCATTTTTGAAGTTTATGAGTCATCAATCATTGCATTCCATTGATTTTTTAGATGTACGTATTGACAAAGATAAGAATGTTTTCTTTAGTACAGGACTGTTCAGGAAACCTTGTAGACATAATCTAGTCTTGCAATGACATAGCATGCCCCCAGCTTATATTTATAAAAATATCTTGAAGAGTCAGACCTTATGTATATCCAGGCTAAATAACCTGGATGAAAGGTTTCATAAAGATTTAATCGATTTGAGAACTGAATTTAAGGAGAGAGGGTATAAATTAAAAGAAATAGAGGATGCTTGCAGGGAAGCATTAAGTCTAAGAACTGATAAGGCAAGACCCTATTTTTCTGAAACCTCCAGGCATGTGGAACGTGATTTGACTTCTGAAGGGAATAGGGTACTGGACTGGAATACAGTACCTATTACACTGTACTATACGAGAGACATAGAAGTAATACATAGCGTTATTAGGACTTATTGGGTCATCCTTCAGACAGATAGTTTAATTGGAGATACAGTAGGTGATAGGCCAAGCCTTAGATACAAAAATAAAAAATCTTTGTAGAGACAGTTATGTTTTAGAAGCAATCCTGTGCCTACAGTTGCTCTTCATGATATACAAGGAAAAAGAAATATTTAAGGTGTAGTTTTTATAGATATATTGACACATCTAATATATTTGTCCACCCCTCTACAGGATTTATATATGATTTTAGACTCTCAGCTG
>NC_056732.1:1027993157-1028003157 GCF_019279795.1 Protopterus annectens | reverse complement strand
AACTGCTTGGCCCTATCTCTCCTTTGACCATCTTCTGAGTACCAGTACCTCCATTGCTCCAGTCTGAATGATCCCATATGTATCCTTTTGGTGAACAGGCTTGTGTGCTTCTCAAAAGGCACTGTCTTGAAGCTACTCATTCATTGGGCCAGGAAGTAAGGGCTTTTCTGGGAAGCTGCAACAGGAGATGGAGCCATCTTACTATGACTATCCAGTCTAGAATCTTTTACCAGGAGAAGTTATTTGCATCAATGCCAGGAAGAGAGGCAGTTACACCTACATATCATGTGTAGGACATTTGCCACTCCCCATTTAAAAAAAAATGGGAACTACCACGGTCAGTTACAGGCTACAGTAAATCTAGCACTTTCCCATTGAAAAAACTGGCTACCAGTCTCTTCATTTTAGGTCCCCTGCCAACTATTCTGGTGCACTTGCACTATTCTATGCCTGGAATGCTGGTGTCCAAAACATACAATTTGCATCTGCCCCAGTGTGCTAGCTATAGTATTCCATTTTTTACTGGATGTGGAGAGGAATTATTTTACCACTTGTGGACCACTTTACTTTAGTTTGATTCTGGCCTGCAGTACCAGATAAGTGAGAATTCCATAGTGCTATACTATAACAATAAATATATATATATATATATATATATATATATATATATATATATATATATGTAGGGTCCCTATTACGTGATCGAAACCTTAGGTTATCAAACACCTAAAGATCGATCACAAAATGTCGAAGACTGAAAATTCCGAATGGTCGTTGTTCTTTCTCTACTGTAGACTGATCTCAGAGTTGGTATATTTAATTAGGGGTGTGTGCGGGCACAGCCCCCCACATTGGGGGGGTGTGGGGGTCAAAGTCCCCCACTTTATTTCTGTTTATAACTTTTTTTTTTAATTTGGCAAATGGAATTGTTTCCCAGTGTGGAAATGGCCATTTTCGATATTAAGGGTTTGATGTTTCATGATCGACCTTTAGGTGTTTGATAACCTAAGGTTTCAATCATGTCCAGATCTAGAAAAAAACATTCCAATCAGCTCATTGCTGTCCATGACCCTAGGTGTGTGTATGTAAGTGTGTGTGTGTGTGTGTGTGTGTGTGTGTGTGTGTGTGTGTGTGTGTGTGTGTGTGTGTGTGTGTGTGTGTGTGTGTGTGTGTGTGTGTGTGTGTGTGTGTGTGTGTGGTGTGTGTGTGCATGCACACATATGTAGTGTGTATGTGTTATTTATTTGTTAACAAGGTAAGCATGCAGGACATAAGTGCCCCCTTGAGCCAGGAGCATTATCTGGATATGGGATTTCTCATATTTACACAGTAGGCAAATAAAGGCTGAGCTAACAAAACCATGGATTACAAGTCAAAGCCTTAATACTCTGCACTAACTGTCAGACATAGTCACTGTAGTCCTTTACAAAACAATGCTGCTGGTTATCTAATATAGTCTAGAAATCAATATGTCCCATCATATGTAGAGCCATTGCTTTCTCCAAGACTTTGAAGGTTGGAGACAGGGGTAATGTTGGTCTGAAGGACTCAGGTTTATTTTGTTTTATTAAATTGTATGCTTTGTTAACATTTTATAACCACACACTCAAAAAAAAAAATAAAATAAAATTGATCAATGTACTACTACAAAATTGCCAAGAGACAGAAAATTGAATAGCAAATGGTGACACTTCATTCCATACAAATAGTAACATTTCATAGGAAACATAAACAATGGAAATAAGAAGAAAAGAAACTTTAGATCCTTTTCCTCTTCTCAATCTGTTGTCCATATTATTCCACTCTGAAGCCCAGTTCTCTAGCCAGTTTTCCTCATCATTTAGGAATCTCCATTTGTGATCCTGGGTTCTTATGTGATAACAGAATACACCCCACAAGTCTACTAAAGGGCATTTGCAGATGAGCATATACCACTGCAACTGGCTGCTTCCATTCCCTCTCTAACTATATCTTCACCGCTGCCATTTATCCGCCTTACCCACCTAGCACTGACATCCCTAGAGCTATCTATTTTTTATCCCTTTTAACCAGAAGCACCAGTCCTCACCTGGGTGCCATCCAAAGTTACTGTCAAAAAACGGGAAAGCTGTTCCCAGTATTCCTGACTCCTCCCACAATCCCAGAACATGTAAATTATACCTGTATCTTACCTGCCACACCTCCATCACTTGCTGTCATTTATTCTACCTTTGCTTTCTAACCTGTTAAATACCAACCAAAATAATTCTTAACTGCTGGCCCTTAATTATGTACCACCTGTTTAATTGAACACTCCCATTCCAGGCTTGGGTCATTCTTCATCATTCATTACAACTTTCTCATTCTTCTCCAGTCTCTTCTGTACCCCCTTAATTATTGTATTTACCTTTTTATGCCATATCTCTATATATTAGACTGGCATTTCCCTTCATGACCCTTAACCATTTTACCCAAGGGACTTAATTTTCTCTATTGCCCTTACGTCTTTCAGTATTGTTAAGGATCCCCTGTAGTTGCCCTAACACTATCCATTTGCCTCTGTCTAGGCAAATGCTTTGCACAATTGGTCGAATGATATCCATTCTCATTTATTGTTCTGTTTCTCTAGTTGTGCCCAGCTCAAGGTTTCACTATTTTCTCACCTTGATATACATTTCCTGCTTAAGACCTCCCTCCCTAACTTTTGCATGCCACTATAGTCTTTCCATTGGGCCCTTTCACCAGTATATGATCCCTAGTATTCTCCATACATCACTCAATCCATTGTGCTGGTATCCATTCCAGGACAACTTTTCCCCCCTTGCACCAACATTCCTCATATGCCTCTATTTCTTGTAGCCAACAGGCAATATCAAAAGCTAGTGCATATTTTTCTATATTGGGGAGGCTCCAACTACCCATTTAAGTCAGAATATAAAGATTCTTTTGAGAAATTCTGTGTTCGTTCAGCCCTTGGGCCCAACCTTAAAGGACTTGTTGCATCCTTTTTACTTCTGGTCTACATATCAAGGTTGGTAGACATCTTATCACATACAAAATATGGGGTAATACCATAGATGTGATCATTTTAATCCTTCCTATAATTGTGCTTAAAGACCTTGTGATTTTCTGATGCCTTTTCTCTTCCATTTTAACAGCCTATTTATGGTTTCCCTACATGTATCTTCCCACAATCCTTTACCAACAAACGTAGTTATTTAGGATATTCTCTCCCCATGATCTTTTGGTTATTCCTGTTTGCTTTTTTACCTAATCTAACCATAATCTTCTGTACACTACAAATCAGTCCAGATTCTTGCCCAAAGACTTCAAATATCTCTACTACATTTTCCAGGACTTCATCTATACTACTTCTTACCAGAATACATTCATCTGCGAAAAGCCAGAAATAACTTTCTTTTCTTCACCGGCTACCCTCTGCTTAACTTCCAGCATTTGTCTAACATTATATGCTATTTCCTCCATTAAAAGAATAAAGAGGCTTGGAGATAGCAAGCAACCTTGTCTCATGCCACACTTAATCCTCCCTTCTTCAGAAAGCCCACAGTTGATGCAAACTCTAAAGTTAGCTTCATTTATCGGGTAAAGCTTATACCTATTCCCTTCTGTCTTAGGCCAGAAAACAAGAATGACCAACTGACAGGAGTCAAAGGGTTTTTTTTTTATATCAAACATGATCACTCTCGCTTTTGATCCTTCTCCTCCATAGCTCTTTAGGAAAGCCACCATTTTCCACCAGTTACTTTCAGTGGATCATCCCTTAATGAAACCACTATGTCCAGTTCTCACCAGGGTAGGGAGAAATTTCTCTATCCTCCTTGCAAATGCCTATGCCAGACTTTTTAGGTCCAAGTTGGTTTGAGAAATTGGCCTAAAATGGCTCACACCACATAAAGCCCCATTGGTCCTTGGTAACGCTGTAATTGTTGCCTGATTGGAGCCCCTTGGGCTATACTCCTTTTCCTTTAATGTATTGAAATACATTGCTGACTTTCCATGCAAAATATCTTTTCCCCATTTATAAAGTACTATAGGGAAGCCATCTGGTTTTGCTGCTTTATTAGCTTTTACGTTTGTAATTACCAAATTAACTTCCCTGTTGGTCATTTCTAAATCCAAAAACTTCTCTCTTCCTCTGAGACCCTTCCAGCATTTGCTGCTGCAAAATCCCACCTACCTGTGTTATCTCCCTTAACTCCACTATATAAATCATTGTAATGTTCCACAAATGCTCATCTAATCTCACAATCTTCCTTACTTCTCTTCCCATTTTTGTTTCAATATCACTTAGTCTTGTCTATTCTCTCCTATTTTTAAATAACCAGGCTATCCATCTAGAGTCCTTCTCACTACTTAATTACCAGTAATCACCCTTCCTGGAGAGTTCTGCATCTGCTTGAAATGCATCTAACAATTTAGTTTTTATTCTCAAAGTCTCTATTGCTCCCTTATTATTTTTTGATACTGTCCACCCTTCCAAATTGTTTTCTGTGCTGCCTTCAACAACTCCTCTTTTCCCTCTTACGTGTTTTGCAGTAGCCCCCTTTGTAGTCCTTTCCTTTTACTTTAATTCATCTCATAATGCTGCCTTGCAACTCTCCCACCTAGACGCACCTAGTTCTATTCTGTTATCCTCATTCCTTTCCAATATATCATGCGATATCTCCTACAGTTCTGATTGTCTTTGGCCGCTTTTCCATTTATTGTGAGCCCCTCTCCACCTTTTACTTCTGTCCCTCCAGTCCTGCTTCTGTACTTCAAGAAGAACTGGCAGATGATCTGAAGATTGTATGTCCTATATCTATACCTTATCAATACATTTAATCATAACTTTGGAATCAACATCAGATCCAGTCTACTACCTTGGTTGTGGCAGTCCCTTGAGAATGTATATGCTGTTTTCGCCCCATGTAGAAATCTTCAATTAGCAATCCAATCCATTTCTATTGATCAGTCTAACATGACAATAGCTCTCAATCTCTTAGCACGGAAAATCTTGACAAAGCACCCAAAATAGGGTCAGTTTTTAAATATCGCTCTTATAGACTTAGAAAGCTGCTAGAATAAAGGAAATAAAATAAATAAATAAAAGGTCTTGTGTTGCTGTGCATTTTCTGAAGGACATGAAACTCATATGCCTGTCATTATTTAGTGAATTCAGTCCTCACTAATTTGCCTCACAAATTCAAAAAAACACAAATTTTATTAGGGATAGACCACACATATGAGGGAAGAATCTGGACATTCTGTGAAAATCTGAAAAGTTGAGAGGTATGGTACATGACATTCTGTGCTTTCACGTGCAATTATCTTCTCCTAAAGAAGCTGTCCTTACTGGTATCTAACACAAGGATGAAATCACCCACTAGAATTGCCTGTTGAATATCCCTTACCTCCTCTTCCCATAGATGTAAAAACTCCCTGAAATTTGGGTCATCATTATTGGGTGCATATATGTTGCCAGTCACCCACATACGTCCCTGTAATCTACCTCTTCAAATAATCCATCTACCCTTGTTACAAATTATTACATTTAATGCTTTAATTTGTAGCATCTTGTAGAATAAGATGATCTCTCCATTGCTACCTCCCCCTGCTTTGTGGTCCACAACTGCATACAACAACCTTTGAGTTCTGAATTTACCTGCCTCCTTAATCTTCAACTTAGTTTCCTGCAGACAAGCTACTCAACAGCCTTAGCTTCTAGAGAATTCTCTTCCATCTTATCAGATGGGAACTGCCACGTATGTTCCACATAACTATTCTCAAGTTATCCTAACATTTGATTCTCTTTCCACTTGCTCGAGTCATGTCTGACTCAACCCCCCCTTCCCCCCAAACCTTCACCCACTGACATCCTGAGACTGAAACATATACCTCAAAATACCCTTCCTGGGCACCCGTGCACCTATGCCTGACTGACAAAAGTGGACACTAAAAAAAAGAATGAAAGCTACCAAGAGCATTTTTATGATCCCTCTACCTTGGGTAGTGATGACTTTCCCTTTTATCTATTTTGCCAGATCCGTGATTCCCCTATTTAATTAAAAAACAGAGAATTACTTCATACCATTGTACACCTCTTGGTGATACAGGCGTATCTTCCCACTACAGGGAGTAAAAGAGAAAACAAAAACATTCAAATGCACAAGGATGTCATATTACCTACTCAGCACAGCATATTTTTTAACTAACAGTATTGTGATACATTCAGCCATCAGAATTGGTGAAAGTGAATAAATTGCATTAACAAGAAAGAACACTTATGCCTCACAAAACTGCAACAGCTACTTAAGAATATAACACAAAAATGCACACAAATCACACATATCTAGCAAGTGACCATAACAAGAGTGAAATGGCAAGCTGTTGTCATTAAGACAATGTGTTGATGCTGTAAGCCTGCAATCATCTCAGCCTATTTGCTGTGCTGTTGTAAATGACAATAAACTAAAGCTAAACAGACAAAGAAATGCCACACAAACAAAAGTAACCTGCCAAAACTAAGTCTACAGATGTACAAGAAAATGCCAACAGATACAGCTATACCATATGTAAGTTCACTGTGAGCACATGTAACCCCCGACCCTGCTAAGTGAAGATGCTTTGACCATGAAAAATTATGAAACAGTTAATGCAGTAGCAAGACAGAAAAATAATGACATCAGCAGGATAAGTTTGTAAATACTTTTATGGAAATTGATGTAACATTCCTGTCATTCCTCTTCTTTCAGCCCTCTTTTATGCTTCAATCCAAATTAGCAAGGCCTCCTGCAGACCAGCATTGCTCATCTGTTGTATCTAAGAGGAAGTGAAAATCTCCAACCAGGCCCAGCTACTCAGTCTGCTAAAGTTTTCTGGTGATGTTTCAGAGATATTTCTCCTGTGCCTTTGTGTGCCACTTACTTTATGCAAGTCCCTATCCTTTTTTCCCTCTGATATAGTGTAGATGCTTGCATTCCATGATTTTCTCTCATTACAGTCTGAATTGTGATCTTTTCCAGGAGAGATACTGATCTGCTTCAGTCTTGAGCTGTCCGCTTCTTAACACTTCACACTCTCCCCCATCCTATCCCTATGCCTACTTGTAGGAGAGGAGATCGGACTGTCTCTGATTAACATTTACATTGGGGATGCTCTTTGTCTGTCGAGTGGTCTATGTCTTTCTTTGCATTAAGTGCCCACTCCATTTCTTTTTCTGACAATATGTCCTCCAATCCTTCCTGCTGAGGTGATTACACTGTTCCTTGATCTTCCACTTTTGCAACATGATGTAGGAATAATTTACCCCCCCCCCCAATACTCCACTGATAATATCGCTTGGTATAGCAGAGAGGAAAGATATGCCAACTGTAGCAACTTTTACCTGTATCTTGACATTTGCTGGTTCAAAGCGTCTGTGAATAGTCTGCTATAAAAGTAAAGTTGACGTACGCCATGGCAACCCTTTGTTCCTATGGCCATCTGTAATAAACCAGCCCCTGGTGTGTGACAAATGTAGAGCTGCAAGCACATGTCTAGGAACACTGCTCAGGTCATTTTTTTTCTTGGCCATTATGTGAATCCTTTCTATTACAGGATTTATATAAGCAGGAATCTGCAGTGAATCATTTAAGACCCTTTCTATTACCTTTCATAATTTATTATTACACACTGACTCCAGCAGGACTTTTATCATGAGATTAGCCCTCCTGTAATGATTCTGTGTATCATCTACCTTTTCTTTCTTGTTGCTGATAAATCTCTTTGGCACTGGAAGTGATCACTTCTTGTAAACTGTCCACTGTTATTTCAAAGTGATTCAAACAAGCCGGGCATTGCTCTAATTTGCCTTCTAAGGCTTTCAAACATTGCTCTGCTGTGGCGCTGCCTCATGGTAGGCCCCCACTTTGTCTACTACCAGAGACATGAGCTCGATCAGGATGAGAAGTCTGTCACCCAGGGAAGCCTCTTTGAATTTTTCAAGGAGTTGTGTTTCCTCTAGGATGGTTTTTATGTTCATTTCTGTACATACCTCTCAACCATACTGAAATCCTTGGTAAATACCAGTACTGAGGGCAAGATATCGGGGTCCCATGAATTCCTAAGGGGCCCCCTTAATTCCTGAACTTCCTGGTTGTTTTTTAAAATTTTTTGGGATGAATTTCCTGCTGATGTCATCACATGTGGGGCATGCACAATGATGT
The DNA here is from genome assembly GCF_019279795.1 of Protopterus annectens. Taxonomy (NCBI): domain Eukaryota; kingdom Metazoa; phylum Chordata; order Ceratodontiformes; family Protopteridae; genus Protopterus; species Protopterus annectens. The sequence continues at coordinate 1,027,994,971 of NC_056732.1, read as the reverse complement.
CAGCTTTGCGAAGAAGACTGACAGCCCATTAGAATTTGTCTAGGGCTTGAGGGGTGTGTACTCTCTCTGACTGTTTACCTTTTTCCAAAGTAATGTGGTTGCAGCAGTCAGGACTCGGAGTGAACTGAATGAATGAATGGAGTGGTGGAGGAGACAACTCTTGACTCGAGTCTCGAGCAGGCCAGGCAGCCATTTTTTGTTTTAATTAATTAGAGCAACCATCGAGCCCTGAGCCATTCGGAATCTTTACTACTTAATTTTTTAATTTAAGTGCAGCTGTCGAGGTGCAGAGTCTTACAGGGACAAGTCTTCATCTCTTGATCTGTCTTCTTAATAGGGCAGTGTACACTGCAGAGGCAACAGCGAAACAATGAAAAATTTATGAATACCAGTAGCAGTTCTTCCCTCGGGTGGCCATGGTGGTGCAGCAGTTAGCATTGCCACCTCACAGCAAGAAGTTCTCCGGTTCTATTCTCGGCCGGGGTGCCTTCTGTGCAGAGTCTGTATGTCCTCCCTGTGGTCACGTGGGTTTCCTCTGGGTGCTCTGGTTTCCTCCCACATCCCAAAGACATGCAGTAGGTAGATTGGACACTCTAAATTGGCCGCGTGTGTGTGCCTTCTGTGGAAGGTTGGGCGCCGGGCTGGCAACTCAACACTGTAAAACTCCACTGCCAATCATGAGTGGACAGATGATCCGCTGTGGCGACCCCTAACCGGGAAAAAGCTGAAAGAAGAAGTAGCAGTTCTGCCCTCAACTCCAGGTAAGGAAAAAAAGAAAAAAAAAAGCCAGCATCAAGCTTGATTCTTTAAGAAGAGTCTATACTTGTGTAGGGCATGGGAATATATATTCATATAATAGTATGAGCATGTTTTAGAGTATTATATCACAAGTTATGACCGACTCTTTCACTGCAGTTATTCTGTCTGATGAACTTGGTGGGTGGAGGTCGGCTAGAGCTTTTGTGAGAACATAAGAATCAAGAACTGCATAAAAAGTTGTGTGTAGGAATTAGGATATGCATCGGTCTGAAGAAAGTCAAGGCATAAAATCTGAGTCTTGCTGTGCCAGTGTGCCTGCATAGAAACATTTCCTAAATTCATGGACGCGCACTATAACAGTTTAGTTTGTTTTCTATTGCAATTTTGTCAAACATTTACTCAGTCTTTTTAAAAACATGATAAAAATATTCATTAATGCTATTTGTTAAACTGGGTAAGCTGTGTATGGTCTTCAAACCCTTTTCTGCAAGGATTTATACAGAAAGCACACTGATTGTAAACAGATAAATAAGAACAGACAGACAATATTTACAATACATTGTTAATTCATTGAGCAGATCATAACATTAGCAATGCATTAGGAAGGTAAACTGTTGTGTTACTTCTGAAATTGTACCACATAACACTAGAATTAACATGCTTTTCTCTTAAATACATTTCATGGATATGTGAATATTATTTTGTTCATTCTACCTTTATAATGTATGACTTTTTCTTTTATTTAACATGCGGCTATTTATGCCACTTTTTCTTACTGTGAAAACACTACATTATGTCAGTTGTAATTGCTTGCAAAATAAAAGCTTACATAAAATTAGATTTAAAAAAAGAAGTTGCAAGAGCTTATAAATGAAAGCTGTTGGTAGTATGACTGTTCTTTCATTTGAGTTGGTATTGCTGAAATTATAGCAAAAATATTCAGGACGTTTTGCTAGAAAACCTTGCAGCAATCATTGATATTCTACAAATGTTAGCTTGGGTCAGCAGTTCTAGGGAAATAGTACTTTGGTCATACACATCCGCTGAAAAGTGAT
>NC_056732.1:1027868157-1027988157 GCF_019279795.1 Protopterus annectens | reverse complement strand
AATAAAAATCTGCCTAAGCAGCAGAGACCTCCAAAGCAGACACCCAAGCAACCGCTACCCCAAAACAAAACACGTGCAACACATAGCTCACAAAGCCAGTGTGCCGAACAGTCACAGCCCTTAAGGCTAAACACACCTGATACACTTGTAATAGGTGACTCTATCATGAGGCACACTGACGTCCCGCTCACCAGGCTGAACAAGGAGAAGGTCACGGTGAGCTGCCTGTTGGGCGCTAGGATCCGCCACATAACACACTCACTCAGGTCACTCCAAGGCAAGTACAAATATGACTCAGTCATTGTCCATGCTGGTGTGAATGACCTGAGACGTACCTCCCTGGACTACATGAAAAGAGACATAGAGGAGCTCTCTGAGCATGTAGCCCAGGCGGGTATGACCCTGACCTTGAGTAGCATCTTACCCTCACCAAGAATGATGCCACAATATGAAGACAAGATGATCAATTTCAACAATTGGCTTAAGTATTGGTGTCATTCAAAGGGGATCCAATGCCTGTCAGCCTGGGATGACATGCTCTACAAGCCACGATGCTTCGCTAGGGATTGCTTGCACCTGTCACCCCTGGGCTTTTGGATATTGGCAAAGGCTCTTGATACCCCCATAGTACCTTTTTTAGGCAAGGCTCAAAAGACAAACCCACCTCCATAGGTATCACAAGGGATAAGAAACTAAGAGTAATGCTACTCAATGCCAGAAGTCTAAACCTCAAGATGCATGCACTCAAAACTCTCCTTAGCATGGAGAACATTGATATCTGTGCAGTAACAGAAACCTGGTTCAAGGCTCCCGAGAGCACCCCAGCACTACCAGGTTATGCCTCATACCATGCTTTTCAGCCCCAAAACTTGGACCGAACCACAAAAGGAGGGGGAGTATCAATATTCGTCAAAGATACCCACACCTCCAGGTTGGTGGCACTGATGCATCAGAGACTATATATGTGCAACTAACAGTGGGTAAAACTGCCTTCCAGTTTATAGCCTACTACAGACCACCCTCCCAAACCCAGGAACCCCACTCAGCCTTCCTGAGAACACTGGAAAATATGAAGGTCTCTCCAAACACCATTATATTGGGTGACTTCAACTATCCAAACATAGACTGGGAGCATTACTCTAGCTCCAACACCCTAGCCCAAAGGTTCCTAGAATTTATAAACTCAAATGCTATGGAACAACTTGTTACCACTTGCACAAGAGGGGAAAACATACTGGACCTGATCATCACCAACATGGGGACTCTATGCTCCAGACCAGAAGTGTATCCCTCACTGGTAAGATCAGACCATAAACTAATCTCACTGGATATTCACATCCCGACCCCACCCCATGCCCAGAAAACCACAGTGAAAAACTTCTCTAAAGCAAATTTCACACTCCTCAAAACCGAGGTGGAATCCTTCAAAGCCCCTGGGCCTGTGGAAAATACGGCCCAGACCGCAGAATCCTTTATAAACACATTCTATGAACACCTTCAGGAATGCATGGATCATACAATCCCAAATAAAACCAAGACGCAATCCTTCAAAGGCAGACGTCCTGTCTGGTGGACTCCAGCCATAAACAAACTATACAATAGAAGGAGGAAGCTACTACATGATAGAGCAAAATTCCAAAAAGGGAAGGCATCTCTGATCAGTATTAGCAAAAAAATACGGGCAATCATAAAATCGTCTAAGGCTAGCTTCGAGAGAAATAATGTACAGGACACTAAGGATAATCACAAGGCTTTCTTTAGTTATGTTAGGAACCTGGGTGGAAATTCCCAGATATGTTCAGAATTAGTCCAAAATGACAAAAAATACACCGAACCCACAGACATTGCCAACATCCTAGCTGACAGGTTCAGCACAAACTGCCCCCTCCCACCAAAAGGGTGAATATCTATCCCAGCAGAGTGCTGCCCCCCTGACATCTCAGATGCTCAGGTAAGAGCCGCCCTCTCCAAAGCAAAAAACACAGCATCAATGGGACCAGACGGTGTCCTGGGCTGCATCCTACATGAACTCCAAGAAGAGCTAAACCCAAACATAAAACTATTGTTCAGTCTCAGCCTTACTACAGGATATGTACCCAAAGAGTGGCGTACAGCAACAGTGGTCCCTCTCCACAAAGGTGGTGCCTCAACGGATCCTGGAAACTATCACCCCATAAGCCTGACTAGCTTGGTCTGCAAAGCTATGGAAAGATCATCATGGACCTCATAAATAAAGATATTGGGGACCTACAGACACTGGATCCTACCCAGTTCGGCTTTGTTAAGGGCAGATCCTGCCTCTTAAACCTGGTTGATTTCTTTGAAACAGTCACCAAGGCCATTGATGAGGGGAAGGTGGTCCACACAGCCTACCTGGACCTCGCAAAAGCCTTCGATACAATACCCCACTCGGGCATTATAGATAAGCTCACCAGCTTAAATATAAACCCCTATGTCACTAGATGGGTTGCAAACTGGCTCAAGGACAGAACCCACATGGTTAGAATTGCTGGAGCCATGTCAGACTCCAAACCAGTTACAAGTGGCATCCCACAAGGCTCAGTCCTGGGACCTCTCTTGTTCGGTATATATTTCTCAGAGGTACAGGTAAACACGGAAGGACTGTGGCTGACCAAGTTCGCAGATGACTGCAAACTGGGTGCCATAATCGACTCTCCAGCCAACACAAGCATCCTCCAAAAGGGCCTCATAGAAACAGACAACTGGTGCCAGAGCCATGGCCTCAAGCTAAACGCCAAAAAGTGTATAGTCATCCCCTTTGGCAAAAACAAAGTGCTCACAAATTACCACATAGGTGGTAATCCATTAAGTACAGAAGTAATTAGGGACCTGGGGACCCAAGTTGATAGCAATCTCTCATTTGACAACCACGTGTCCAAAGTGGTTAGAAAAACATTTTATATAGCCCACCTAATCATGAAGGGATTCACATCTAGATCAGCGGAGGTCATCGTGCCTCTTTACTCATCCCTCATCAGGCCCACAAGTGTGTACAATGCCCCTTTGGGATGTATCTTACCAGACACCTGCAGCAACTGGAAAGACCCCAAAAGTACCTCACCAAGAGGATCAAAGGGCTCAAACAGATGCCATATGCTGCCCGGTTAAAGAAACTCCAGCTCTACTCAGTGGCATACTGCCTGCTCAGAGGCGATCTGTGCCTGACGTATAAAGCCATGTCCAACCCGGAATTAATGGACATGCTGCACCTCAGAAAATCCAAATCCCATCGAGCTACGCACTCGAGAGACTTGAACCTCAGCACTGAAATAAATAGGACATGCTGGAGGCACAGATTCATAACCCAGAGGCTCCCTTCACTCTGGAATAAAATCCCAGTCCAGGTTAGGCAGAGTCCCTCATTGACTCTCTTTAAGAGGAATCTTGATGAGTGGATGGGAGATCGTAGGTTTACCCCAGGTATCACTTCTGTGTCACTGTTAGACAGAGGTACAGTATACTAACCTCGAAAAAGGGTATAGCAAAATTAATTTAAAATGGGTGGCGAACGCCAAACACACTCTGGCTAGGCTTATAAATGCCCTAGGGCAGATAGCCTAGTATGAACCTATGAACCTATGATCTAATTGGCATCACAAGGTATTATTGTTGTCTTCAACCCCACCCAGCGGTGTGAGTGTCCAAACCTACCTCCAAATGCAGTGTATATGCACAGCTGTTTCTGTAGAAGAAATGGCCAGCTGTGGACCTTCCCTCCAGCCTTCCTGCACATCCCTGGATATTTTCCCTACTATCTGTCCCTCTTTGTGCCCCATTAATACCACTTACATATCAACCCCTTTTGCATTACTCTTAATGTTTACAGTTACAAGTAGGTGACACCCTCTTCCCCAACTATATTGGCAGAATCTGGAACCCCTACCCACATGTATTACATCAGTTGTCCCACAGGACACATATAAATAACACATGAAGAAACACCTCAAGCACACTTGGATCAGCACATGCTCACCACCTGGTGAAATCCCTCCGCAACTTAAAAATTCTATACCCCTACAGCAGCTAGTGAAAGCGACACCTCTTTTCCTGCCTCACATACAAATCCCAACATCCTGCAAACCTTCCCTATTGCTCCCCTACCAATTATTCCAACAACCTACTATACAGTTACGATGTCTCTCCCTCTACCTACCTACTCCTTCACTATTCTCTTCTACTCTACCACACAGGTATGGAATAACTAAACCTAACCCAAATACCTGAGTGTAACCTATCCAGAACTGTTAAACTGGAATCTAACTTCACCTTAAACTGACCTTTGTCAACAGTCATACCTGAAGTGTAAACCTGACCTAAGCATGTATAATACTGACATGTTAAAGTAAACTAAGCATGAAGAATGTGGTACGTAGCTATGTTAAGTCTGTTACTCTCTATGAATGTGAACACCTCAGTATTACTTGTAATGTGTATCTGGGGTTTATTGTGGAGCTCCACTCCCCGGGCCACCACTGAAAATGGACAAGCATTCAGTCAGATTGTCCCGCTCAACAAATGTAAACCAAATACATGAGGTAGCATGGGGGTATGCAGGAGCAAGCAGGTTTAAGCCTGTTTGGGTGGCGTTAAGCAATGCCCACACTGGTTAAGCAATGTAGAAGCCAACTCAGTGTAAGACGCCGTAACCGGAGGTCAGCAATGCTGAGCCTCGCACAAACCAGTGCATACCCGCCTACAATTGCTCTACAGTGTCTTAGTCATGCTGTAGCCAACAGCTCATGTTGTGCCCATTAACAAAAAAATCTACACTCCCAGGTTGCAACCCCCCGACCCTGCACACTATAGTCTAAGTGATTTACCACTAAGCCATGGCAGATACACATTCAGCTGCTGTTATCACAAACATATCATCCAGTACAGTCATTCAACAGTATAGGAAATGTATGTAAGTATGTAGATTAATACCAGGAAACATGCGCATTGCTCAATCACAGTATTCTGAGCAGTCTATGTGTATCAAAGAACAGTGCCTGTCCAATCATACTGTGAGAACAGTAGTCTTGCATAATACTGAAGAGAAGAATGAAAAACGGTGCATGACGTGGGGGCGTGTGGGTGTGCTTCATGCACAGAATGTCACACCTGGGGCGTCAGTTTTATGGAACCGGGAGATGAGCCTGGCCTGGTGTGTGAGCAAACCACTGCTTTTCAAACCCCTGGCAGGATGCTACCAGTGGGAGAAACAGTGTAGACCAGCTAAGTCTACTCTTGACACAACAACAGGTCCATCCCTGGTGGGACGAACCAAAAATTGTGAGTCACATAGATGTTTCCACCAGTATCAGAGGAGGATCAAGGGAAGGCTCGTATGTGCATGGACTAAACGGATAAAGAGCCTGCAGAAGCTTGGGTCAGGACAGTATAATGGAGGAGTACCGACACGTGCAGAGAGGGAAATGTGTGGAGGTGTGGTATGGCTGGGCTAGCAACTGGAGAATGGATGGATGCTGTGTACGTGGAGCTCGGGGGCCAGGGGAAGAAAACATGGGTATTACATTATGGTAGAAATAGGCAAAAGAAGCAGAACAGCAATAGTGCAGTGGGTAGAGCATCTGACCAATGAGCAGCCATTCCCGGTTTGAGTCCCACTGTAGCACAGTCTATTTTACATGGCAAAGCATGCTGTAACCAATATTTGAGTTGCAAAACCCACTAAATAGCTGATATATATGAACTGGAGTACCAAAAGAAATGCACATGTGACGTATCAGTGTCAGATGGAATAAGGCACTAGTAAGCAGGTGGAAGCACAAATAAGTAATAGTAAGCATATGTATGCACTAGTAAGCAGGCCTAAGGCCTTACAACTGCTTTAAAGTGCCTTAATCACTCTGTATCCAATGGGCCTTTGTCAGCCCAGCAACAAAATAAACAGCCATGCAGGTCACAAACACAGGACCCTATACACCATAGTCCCAGTAGCATCCACCAAGCCATCACAGATGTACAGAAGAATGAGGTAGTAGTAAACATATCCTCACCATAGTATAACCAAACTGAACCTGTGAAAGGCATCAGTATACAGTCATATGTGGCATAACTGACTACAGAACATACACATGTGAACTGGAGTACTGCAGTAAATCCAGATGTGAGGTGTTATTGTAATTAAGTGTAGAAGTTCCCAGGACCCCATACAGTGTATGTACACATGTCTCAAGGATACATGACACATATATAACAAGTGATGAAGAGGAAATCAGTGCCAAAAGGCAAGTATCATGCTAATCAAATAATACACACTGCTAAGTGTAGCACAGCACTGGCAGGATACTGCCAGTGTGAGAAACAGTGTCAACCTGCTAAGTCTACTCTTAAACAAACGAATGTCTGTCCCTGGTGGGACGACCCCAAAAATTCTGCTAAAAAAAGTCCTCGGGATAACATACCATGCCTAAAAGGTAAGCAAAGGTGGTAACGTATGTTCGCGGACTAAATGTGTGGGAAGCCTGAAGATCCATGGGTTGGGGCAAGGGTCCCGAGAAGTGGAGAGTGGGCAATGTGTAGTGATGTGGTTAGATTCGTCTGGAACCTGTAGGAAGGATGATTGATGTGGAGGAAGAATAGGGGGGGGGTGATGGGTATGACATTATGGACCGAGGTGTGCCGGGGTTGGATGAACCCGTTCTAATCAAACCGGCCCATGGATGTCAGCGAGAAAGGAGGGGGAGACACAGGGAAGGTACTGAGACATACCATTTCCCATGGCAAACCACATTATGGGTAATATGTATGTTACCCATGGAATAACATATATATATATATATATATATATATATATATATATATATATATATATATATATATATATATATATATATATATATATATATATATATATATATATATATATATATATATATATATATATATATATATATATATATATATATATATATATATATATATATATATATATATGTATATAAACTGGAGTACTGCAGGAAATGCACATGTGAGGTTCAGTATCATAATGCATAAAGCAGTAGTTAGGTTAAGCAGCAATAAGCTGTGGTAAACATTTGTCAGCACTAGTAAGTGAGTTTACGTTTACAGGCTCAGCAAATCTGACGCAAACATCTGTAGGCATATGTAACTGGAGGTTTGTGTTTCATGATGGTAAGCACTGCATACACAAAGTAAGCAATTTCGAGGCTAACCTGGTGTAACTGGATGTTACCTGCAGTTGCCAATGCTTATCATTGCGCAAACACACTTACAACTGCGTACAAGTGCCTTAATCACCCTGTATCCCACCGCCCTTGTTCAACCCTACAACATAACTGACAGCTACTGCATGGCTCTAACCCAGGACCCTGCATACCACAATCATAGTGAATTAACATTACACCATGCCGGATATACATAACTCCCATGTATTCCCAGACATATCATGCAGCACAGTCAATCTGCATAAGGAGAATTGTACTAATATCATAACACTCAACCTCTTATTGCAAACATTCTGGACACAGTGTGACAAAAGTGGGGTATAAATTGGGATAAATGTGAAATATTGTTCATATACATGTAAAACGTTGCTAGTTAAACAGTGATCTGTTGTAATACACATAATCTGAACGCCATGATGTCTGAAACTGTAATGTATCGGCATTCCTGACTGACCACATGCCTGTCATCATCCACTTCAATTGGCCAGACAAATGTGAGACAGGCCAATACTGAGAGCCAATCATGCATGGACATATGGACAGTTATAGATCTGTAAATGTAGAGAGATACACAGGTACATATAAATGTATGACTCACACATACATCATATCACATCAATAGTATATAGGTAGATGGATAAATATGTCCACATATATATATATATATATATATATATATATATGTGAATTGTAGCACCAAATAGGAATAAAAACCGGAACCTCCACCACAAAATAACTGTCCTTATGCACAGTTAATGGGGGTCGGGTCTCAAATGAGGGGTACCTGGTGATGACTGCTATGTCCCTCCCCACCACAGCCATAACAGATATGCTGTGCAATGCAATATCCAGCACATGCAGTTCTTGACCCCAGGACCCTCTGCAACACAGCTTCAGTGGTCTAACAGTGAGCCAATATAACTGTATAAAGTCAGGGCAATATCTGAAACATATCATCCAGTCCAGTCATGCAACTGTACAGAGAATGCATACCATCATCTAGATGTATCTGTGTATAAATATATCAATATCTAAACTAATACAACATATCTATATATGTATAGATATATGTATAGCTTTCTAACACTATATACATATATATTACTATATATGAACATATATACATGCACATGCCTACATTGACACATATATGTGTCTACACATATATGTCTACATATACACAGCAAGTTACATATGTGTATGCAGATATACATCTATGTAGGTATATACGGACATAGTTATATATATGTCAGCAGATATATATATATATATATATATATATATCTATATCGGCATAAATGGCCATACATCTGTAGAGAGCAATGGCAGATTAACAAACACACATATGTCCACATGTACTGTTACTGGGGTTGAGAGGCCCCAACACTATAAGTCTTGTACAACTAGGCATCCCCCCATGGCCTAACTCATCTGCCCTGCAATACACTATCAAGTGTTGCAGATCCCGTAACCAGGACCTGACATGACATGGGCACAGGAAGTTAACAGTACTACATCTCACCTGTATGATGTCAGGCTGGTATTGTTGACATATCATGCAGTACAGTCTGCCTCCCATAGGTAATGTAAAATGTGATAGCCATCAACATCCCCAGGATACAGATACACAGACACAGATATCCAGATGCATATATACATATGTACATATATACATATGTACATATATATATATATATATATATATATATATATATATATATATATATATATATATATATATATATATACACATACATGTGACTACACATACACACGCAGATATATATACAGTAGGATACATATGTAGAAGGTGCACACAATATGAAACAGCCACTATGCCTACAGTTAACACCTGAACAACTAGACACTGTATGGGCCACCCATACAAATGACAATCGTTGCCTGCAAGATATACCCACAGAGAGGTCATAGGGAAAACACCACACACAGGTTTACAGAAATGGAATACCTTTCATTGTGTACTATTACAGTTCTATATGCCATGTCATATAGCTGTTCAAACACTGACATCCACATAAATAGAGGAATGCAACCGTGAAACAGTTGTACTAATACAGTAGTCTGGAAAGGTTCACAACTGTCGTTGTGCAGGCCAAGCCCTTCAAATTTTACAATAGTGAGGACAGACTGGGCCACAGGATACCAAACGATCAACAATATGTAATGCAGGTGTATAGTTCATCAGCCTCTATCTACACTCAGCAGTGGGTGGAAAGACGTCATGTGACCAAATGGGTTGTACTTGTGACATAATACGGCATAACTGACACCATCACATGCACGCTGACAAACAGAACAGTCTGTCTGGCAGAAGGCAGTAGGCTTGCAGTAACCGAATATATGTAAGTAATGTAAATATAGGTGAAGTATATTTCACTTTACATTCAGATACCGTAAGGCAGCTCACCCCTGATACCCCCACATATTTAACAGCCTAGGTCATTTATGGTGCTTCCCCCCAGACTCAGTAATACAGGGCCATATACCACTGTTACATACACTGGCCTCTGGAGTGCATAAGAGCACACATGCATTGTGTAGGTGACACCCACACATATATGGCCCCAGCCCCATCATATGTGTGGGGGATACAACAGAAGTGGACTGATGGCAGCAGTGGCAGTGTGATATACTCTCAGTCCACTATGGAACATCCCCCCACAGCATGTCATATGTGCATAGCTTGATATGTAGGTCATGTACTTATAGCACTCAACACACACATTGCCAGTGGAATATCTGACACAGGACCTGTGTGGTGGACAGACAACACATGATAGGCACACCTCTGGCCACCAAGAGGATAGGCCCACAGTTGAGAGCTGTGCAGGCAGACTGCATTCCATGGTAAAGTAGTATGTACACACACATCCTGTAACACCAGTACTATACAAAGCATAACACAACTCTACTTACACTCTTGTCTGTAGCTCCTGAACCTCCTACAAATATCTAGCTGCCCTGAGTGTGCCAGTTCTCCTGTAAGAGGTATTGCTACCTGCTGTCTGTAACACTGATGCCCACACCCAAGAAAGACTGCACAAACATCCACAGAATGCCCAGGTTATGTCATCAAATATAACCCCTACTGTACATAATATGTGAAGCAGTCTGATATCTCATTGGTGTGTTAGCAGATATGATTACATTAATTATGGTGTACAGCACATATGCACCACGTCATGCATGACATACGTACAAAGGTTGACAGAGTTGTGGCAGGCAGGACATACACAGGGCCAATAATGACATGTTGCTGTGATAACCTCACACATTTACTGTTGTGACAGGGTTTGTGGCAACATACGTCCTATGAGGGTTAAGACGCCAGTAACTGTCATGGCTTTCACCATCTACAGACTGCAATCCTCACACTTCCGTCTGCAGTCCACAGATAGATGCTTCGTTGGTAACACATGAAACCAAAGGCACAACACATGGGGATTCCACATAAACATGGAACTGAAATGGCAGGTATGGAGACATGTAGGAAAGACATATCCACACACACACTGTTAAACCAACAGTATGCCACATGCAGTATAGCAGCACTTTACAGTCTGTAGGCAGGTCAGGCACATCCCCCTCCTGTGTGTTACCCTGTATCCACAGTGTATGCTGTTAGAGGTAAATTCCAAATCCATCTCAGACGCTGGTTGACAACCAACAGATCTAGTTAATGCTCACAGTGAATGACAGGGGCCAACACCAACATGATGTTCCTAGATATCGGAGTGTGTTTCCATGCAATTGGCTATGGGAATGTTTCCACAGCTGTTCCACATGCAATCAGCTAGGGGAGGGCTGCAATTCATGCAGAGGCCATCAGCTGATCATGAGCATCACTTAAAATACACATGCTGCTGCTTAAACAAAGCAGGTGTAGGTCTCCACATCCACCAGAGAGGGAGTGGGAGAGGCAGACAGAGGCAAACACATGTCAGGGAGGGGTAGGAGAGTAAAACTGCAGCTTGTTTGTGTCACACACCTACCAGCACAGGGTATCAAACCCCTGACAACTATGTAGTGCTATTACAGTTTGATGCAGTTATTGGATGTGCCACATGGGTTACCTGTTGTGGAGCCCTCAGAACATATATGTGATGGTGAGTGACATCTGCAACAGGGATACAGTATCTATACGGTAGGTGACGTACACGTGCCTGTTGGCATGAACAGGTGCCAGTGTCAGCACAGCCACACTCTCACAGGGACACGCACACATCAACACACTTGGCAGGGCCATGAGAACAACTCATCAGTTGCGGGATTGCCACAACACATCACTGTGCAGGTATCACATGCACCACACGGGTCATACGGAGTTTATATGTGCAAAGGGTATGAGGAGGTGTCTGACATCAGACAGCATGCTTCAGTATACCCATGGGGGTTGTATGAGTGTAGATGTGAACATACGCACCATCTTACACACAAACACACAGGGTGCCAGTACTGAAATGCATGGGTGCATATCTGCACGGGTGTGTGGTGATTGACTGTGGCAGCAGCTATACAAGGGTAGGCGATGGGTATACCTTGGCATCAGGCCACATGACAATGGTCTGCATTATGTCTCAGGGCTGTAGTTTCCGCACTTGCCCACACAGGTGGGTATTATATCCCCCATCCAGTCACCTGGGTGACTCTTGTGTGTGGCCAATGCTGTGCATCGCTTGCCATGTATGTGTTCCTTAGTCCATGACATGGACAGTGTCTGGGATGTGCACCCCTCCCATATGCATGTACAGTGACATGTGGAATTGTATACGGGGTGTCTGGCCCATGTTGTGAACACAGATTATCATCATATGTGCCAGTCTTGCCCACCTGTGGCAGGGACTGGTAATGGGCACCAAGTTTACTCTGCACCTACACTGATAGTATGCTAACATGGCATCTGTCCATATAGGGCATGTTGTCAGGCATGGTATGTCCGTTGTGGGTCACATGTGATGACACCACAGGTGGTGCAGGTGTCCATTGGGGAATATGGGGGAAGTGCACTGTCAGCATGTACGTGCATATTGGACAGATGGACATAGTGACATGCTCTCTGTAGCCCACTGGTATCACTCCACAGTTACTATCAGTGGCCAATATGCAGTGTACTATGCACATCTTGGCTGTTGCCTAGGCATGTGTTTGCATGAGACATGGGTTGAGAGTGTGCTCTGGGTAATGCTGGAGTTGCTAACTGTGATTGCCTAGCCTTGATGCCACATGTATGGGTATGGCTTTGCACCCCAGCCTTTCAGCTATTTCACATCTGTTATCCCTGTATGGTGGACATTATGATATATAGTAGGGCCACCATATAAGAAATATGCAAAACCAGCTCCACATTGGCCATAGGTGTCACATGCTCACACACACACACACACACACACACACACACACACACACACACACACACACACACACACACACACACACACACACACACACACACACACACACCTGTCATATCTGGGAGTAGAATCCCTACCTAACTAGTTTATTACACTACAGCACTATGCAGTTATAGTACGTGCCATGCACATTACTGAAGTACTCCTTTCCCAAGGGCGTATTTCACAATGAATGACATCAGCAGGATTGCTAAAGTAGGCCATTTGAAATGTACTGCGGGTGACTACCCTAAAATGCATTGCTCCCTACAGAGAGAGTGAGACACAGACAAAACATCCACAACCGACATGTGTATGTATAGAACCCCTGACAGAGGTCTATATAACACTACAGCACGGAGCTGTTATATGATGCACCACGGGGATTACTAGAGAACTACTTCCCCAAAGCTGTATTTCACAATGAATGACATCAGCAGGATTGCCAAAGTAGGCCATTTGAAATGTACTGAGTGTGAGTAGCCTATAATGTATTGCTCTGTATATAGACATTGACACACACAAAACATCCAGAACTGCCATGGGTGGGGATGGAACCCTACTACAGTTCTAAATCACAATCCAGCAGTACGCAGTTACAGGATGCGCTACGGAGATTACTGGGCTACAACCTTCCCAGAGGTGTATTCCTAAGTGGGTGACATCAGCAGCCTTGCCGAAGTTGAGTATATGAATTGTAAGGTGTGTGAGTACCCTAAAAAGTATTGCTCTCTACACAATCAGAGACAGACAGACACACACACACACACACACACACACACACACACACACACACACACACACACACACACACACACACACACACACACACACCTGTCATATCTGGGAGTAGAATCCCTACCTAACTAGTTTATTACACTACAGCACTACGCAGTTATAGTACGTGCCATGCACATTACTGAAGTACTCCTTTCCCAAGGGTTTATTTTACAATGAATGACACCAGCAGGATTGCCAAAGTAGGCCGTTTGAAATGTACTGCGGGTGACTACCCTAAAATGCATTGCTCCCTACAGAGAGAGTGAGACACACACAAAACATCCATAACCGACATGTGTATGTATAGAACCCCTGACAGAGGTCTATATCACACTACAGCATGGAGCTGTTATATGATGCACCACGGGGATTACTGGAGAACTCCTTCCCCAAAGCTGTATTTCACAATGAATGACATCAGCAGGATTGCCATAGTAGGCCATTTGAAATGTACTGAGTGTGAGTAGCCTATAATGTATTGCTCCGTATACAGACATTGACGCACACAAAACATCCAGAACTGCCATGGGTGGGGATGGAACCCTACTACAGTTCTAAATCACAATCAACAGTACGCAGTTGCAGGATGCGCTATGGAGATTACTGGGCTACAACCTTCCCAGAGGTATATTCCTAGGTGGGTGACATCAGCAGCCTTGCCGAAGTTGAGTATATGAACTGTAAGGTGTGTGAGTACCCTAAAAAGTATTGCTCTCTACATAATCAGAGACAGACAGACAGACAGACACACACACACACACACACACACACACACACACACACACACACACACACACACACACACACACAGTTGCCATGTCTGGGGTTAGAAAACCTACCTAGCTACTTTATCACACTACAGCAGTACAGTTACAGGACACGCTATGGAGATTACTGGGCTACAACCTTCCCAGAGGTGTATTTCTAGGTAGGTGACATCAACAGCCTTGCCAAAGTCGAGTATATGAATTGTAAGGAGTGTGAGTACTCTAAAAAGCATTGCTCTCTATACAGAGACAGACAGACACGCACACTAACACACACACACACACACACACACACACACACACACACACACACACACACACACACACTTGCCAAGTCTGGGGTCAGAACCCCTACCTAACTAGTTTATCACACTAAAGTAGTACACAGTTATCGGATGTGCCATGGAGATTACTGGGCTGCAATTCTCCCACAGGTGTATTTCACATTGGAGTACCTCAGCAGGCTTGTCATAGTAGGGCTATGGGGAGGGCGGTATATGCATGGGCCATAACCCATTCATGTACGGGTTGACATGCCACATGCATGCACACACGGGGTCATATGTCACAGATACATGTATACAGCTGCTAGATGACTACTTCTTTGTACAGTGATGTTGCACAGCTGGCACATGCACCACATAGTCTGTAATGCTGACAGATACTGGTGGCTAGTATCTGCAGTGAGTGACATGTGCACCTCATGTGTTTGGGGCCCTTTGGTTGTGTGCTGGGTGGGACAGGCCTGGATGGCTCCTTGTCACAGTCACCGGCTTCCACACATCTATGTAAGTCTACCTTTGGTTTATTATAGTGTGTCGCCCTGACATATATGTCTGTATTCCTATCCACTGTGTGTGCAAGGTATGAGTGGTGCATATTGACGAGTGTCTGCACTTACATCTGCAACTCCCAGATATGTCTGGTCCACTGGTGTTTGCAGTCATGGCCTTCATGTGTTCAAGCGTGGTAGCATGCCCAGTATGACCTTTCAGTATGTTGTTCACTGACATTGCCTTCATTTCTTTAAGTGTGTGAACATGCACAGTATGGCCATCTGTAGTGGATGTGTGGATCGAGTCCAGGTAGTTTCTGCTGCACAGCTGACCTTTGTGTTGTACACCGACAGGTAGCATGCTGTGTTCTGCAAGGTATCCATCGATCAGTTAGCTTTGACTGTTACTACATTTCTGCATAGCTGGGGGGGCACACCTGACTGTTTCTACATTTATACACAGGAGTGGGGGGTACACCTGACTCTTATTACATCACTATGTAACATGGGGGGCACACCTGTCTATTTCTACATTTCTACACAGGGTTGGGGGCCACACCTGACTGTTATTACATTGCTATGTGGGATGGGGGGGGCACAGGTGGCATTTGTACACATTTGCTATGACTGTACTGGTATGTCATGTACTCCATTTCATTCTGTATTGATAACTGTCATGCTGACTAGAGGCACACCAGTGTGCTACAGATCATGGCTTTGGTTGCCCTACATATTATTGACTGACTTCCTAACCTTCACAACTAACATCCCACTGCCTGCCCTGCTGTGGTCTGTCTGTGTAGGCTTGGGAGTGAGGTTAATCATAGCCATAATTCTGGGGCCATGGCACAGGTCCTGTTTGGATTTGTCTACACCTGTCCTGCTGGCTGCGACTATTGTTGGGTATGTGAACCATCCTGACTGGCATGTGTGGGTCATATGGACACACATGTCTCTTAGCACCTTTCCTGCAGTGGGATTTGACACCCTGTGTAGTATTGGCTACTGTGGTGACTCCAGTATGTGTTACACATGTCAGGGTGCCACTATGGGTGTCTATTGTCTGCTGCCTTGACATTCAGCCGCCCAGTTCCCTTTCATGCTCACATCCATACCATAGCTACAGATGACAATACATTCTACTCCATTTGGCAATTGGTAGGTTGATTGACTTACCTTGTGGGTGTGCCAGACTTGCGGATGGTGCTGGAGGGCTGCCTATGTCGGATGCACATAGTACACTCCGTATACATGGGTGACCACAGGTGGTGTCATGTTTGGCATCCCTTTTACTGTATGTGCGAGTCAGACACAGTTGCCATTCCCTGGGACCCTACTGTGTCAGTGCATGTGCTATATGTTGCCTCTTTGCCAAGGCCAGGGCATACTGGGCATGCCTCCTTCTGCCTATGGGGGCAGGCTCAGGTTCTTCCTCCTCCAGGTCCCTCTGTGCCTGTGCAGGCCTTGGCATTGGTGGGGGGCTGTGTGGCCTGCCCCATGCTGTTCCTGCTGCATCTGTTTCCACAGAATCATATTGTGTAGCATAGCACATACCATAAAAATTTGGGTACAAGTAGCGGGTGAATACTGCAAGGCTCCACCAGATGTGTCCAGACACTGTAACCGTAACCTGAGCATCCCAAACACATGCTCTATTATATGTCTGGCCTGTACGTGTGCCTCATTATGACATTCTTGTTCAGGTGTGTGTGCATTTCTGATGGGTGTCATCAGCCACGGCTCCAGTGTGTACCCAGCATCCCCCACTAGGTGACCGTAGGGAATGTCCCCATTGGCGAATCTCTGGCACAGCTGTGTCAGATGCCATATGTGGGAATTGTCATAGCTTCCAGGGCAGCCAGCACACACATTCATTATAATGCCCTGGGCATCACATACAACCTGGCAGTTGATGGAGGGGATGCCCCTGCAGTTGATGTAGGCCCTACCCTGCTCACCGGGTGGTGCTTTGATGCATATGTGCGTGCAGTCTATAGCACCCACTACCCCAGGGTATTCTGCTATTTGGTGAAAATGATTCATATTGCCGGTCAACATCTCATGGGTGTTGAGGAAATATACATGCTCACTGGCATGTGCTGACATGGCATCCAGGAACTGGTGGAATACTCTGGATGCTGATGCCTGTGAGATCCCCATGATGTCCCCAGTTGTGTTTTGGGAGGAACCTGTGGCTACTACACCTAGGCCTACACATACTTTGATATCCACTGGGATAGGTTCCCCTCTGTCAGTTTGGTGTGTCAGGTGTGGCCAGCACAGCTCAACTATTTTCTGTAGGAGGTCTTTGTCCACCCTATAGCGCTCCACTATCTCCAGCTCATATAGCCCCTTGTAGGTTACCCTGGGTCTGTACACTCTTCCCCATCTCCTCACTGTGGGTTGTTCGGCGGCATGGACATCCTTACCACCCTCAGCCGCTTGCACATGTTGTTCTATGTTGCCTGCTGCAACCCTTCTCATTTTGTATGTTTGTTTGTTAAAATTTCCCCGCTTGTATACACCGGTGGTGTAGAGTGTGGGAAAAACCAGTGGGGAAGGTGTTTGCTTAGTTTATAGCAGTGTTGTGGGCTGGGCTGGGTTGCTGCCTGTGTAATTGGCTGCTTCTGATACATTTCACCTGCCAGCTAAGCTAGTTCTCCTTCATTACCTTCCTACTGCTGTTTTCCCTTCCCATTGTCCTTCTGTTTAACCCCAGGGCAGCGCCACACAAACAGACAGTACTCAAATGTGCATGCTGCTGCTATTTCCTGGTTTAACTTCTTTTTTCTTCCTGTAAAACCCAGTGTGCAGTCCACACACCCGCTTACACTTTGTAAAGAGTGCTAGGCAGGTTTAGACACACCACCTAGCTTAGCTGTGCTACACTGGGAGCATACCTAAACCACAGGGCTCCAATCCGCTTACAGTATGCCTGACACACCCACCCATGATGTCACCTACCTCCTAGTCTTGCACTCAGCTATTCATACTCTTACACTGTTGGGACCTGCCTCACATGCTGGGGAAAACTGGGATTCACTATCCTTCCCCTCATTTGCATAGGATTGCCTGCTAATGCATAGTTACGTGTCACACTGAGCCTTCCCCCTTAGTAACCACTATTCACTGGCCAGGTTGTCTTTTGCCTGCCATTGACTTGCATGGCAGAATACTGATTTTAGTTAGAATGCTTGTTTTAGGTTTATTTTCTTATTTTCCAACCAAGCCCGTTTGCGCGCCACTGCCCTATGCTTAAACAGCCGTGATCGGCAGAAATGTAATGAAAGTTGTATTTTTTACTTTTTGTATTGTTTGCAATGCCAATGGCCTTATACTTCTCCATTGGCATGCCTCCTCCATGATATGCAGCCTTTATTTGGAGCTGTCATGTCTCCGTTTTGGATTTTGCAGACCCGTACTCGGTTACTGAGTACATTTCTGCAGATTACGCTAGTCCTGCACGGCCTGATTCCAGATTCCTGGTTAGCAGATTTACCTCATTTGCATGGTTTTCACATGCAAATGGATTAATTTGCATAGGGTGCTGGGAACGTGCAGGACAAGTGCCAAAGCACTCTTGCACGTCAAACAAGCACGCATGTGGATCGCTCAGCCGTCATATTGCCAGCATTACCTCTTACACTAATCATGCATGCCGTGCAAGCTTTTGAGAATCCGGGGGTATGCATTTTCTGATGGAGAGGAAGTGTGAAATTCAAATGTCTACCATTATTTATTATTTGGTGACTTCAATCTTCATGTTGGTTTCCCACAATTCCACTGGAATGGGTTGGGGTTACATGATTATGTATGTACATTTTATGCTAATTAGTGTCCTGATTTTTGACCAGTTGTACCTACTTTTTATGGGCCTTAGTCCAGATTTTTGATGTTTCCAGGTTGAGAGGTATGTTTCTGTACTTTAGCTTCCCCTTAGAACCAATTGGAATTGGTACTTTACAAATTAACTACTCAACGTGTCAGAGCCAAATGGTTAAAAATGGTAAAAACGTCTGGCTAGACACCTTCAGGTTTATTTTGTGGAGATATTTTTTGTACTGGTATAATGTTAGGCAGTTTCCATAAGTCAACAGATATGCTTGTTTTAAGGGAGGTGTTGCTGATATGTCATACTGGATCTACAAAGAAAGTGTTGCTGGCATAGCAGAATATAGGCTATAACTCATTAGGTCCTGTTAGCTGCAAACTTAGTATTTCTCTAATCTGCTTGCTCACAGTGGAAATAATTAGTTAAATTAACTAAAAACTGCTGAGTCCAAATATGTCCTCATTTGTCCTTATTTCAGTTAGTTCCAATCCATGTCTGCTATGGATACGATAATGACCAAATATGTTTGTGGATTTGTCAGGACTGATCATTGACTCATCTGTTTGATTCCTGTTTTCATTTAGGAGCAAATAAAATAACAGATATCAGTTCTCTTCAGTGTACTAAATATAATAGGCAATTCAATGGACCTCCTCTCTTACCTTTACTTCTCATATAGGCTATATTCAACCATTGCATACCCCTAGTGACTCTATGCTCTGCTTAAAACATGCAAAAAATCCAAGTTTCTAAAAATAAGATTTTCAGATTTGCATTAATAGCAGATTCTCAAACCCACCACTGTAATTTCAACAAGGAACTCCACTGGCTATCCGATAATGATAACGCATCCTTCCTTTCCCACTGCATTCTCTTCAAAATTATAAAACTAGGTACTGCCTACCTCTTAGGACCAAACTGCCCTTCCGTGAATCGGCTTACCCCTTAAGGCTTTCTCAAATGAATGGTAATGTGTCCATTTGGCCAATATTTAAAACCACAATAAGTGAAAAAGCCTTCTCATGCCTAGGGCTTGCTACTTGAATTCATGTACTTGGCAAACCTAGATCTGTAACCACACAGAAACAATTCACAAAATCACTTTATGCCCACATGATCAATTAAAATAAATGCAATTGCTTCACTGAAAATTGTTAACTTTCCACCATATATTTAATACACTTATTATACCATGACCCCCCCATTAATATTCCAAAACGTGCATGCTGATTGGTCAGCGTGCACATTGTAAATCGACTTATACTAATGAAAAAAGGTCCGGTCGCCCGGACTTTTTCCATTACTATAAGTCTTTTTTAAAACACTGTCTCGCTATGTTAAAGGAGTTTAACATAGCGACACAGGTTTAAAAAAAGCAACAGAGATCTCCGTTGCTTTTTTTAAAGCTGTCTTGCTATGTTAAACTCCTTTAACATAGCGACACAGTGTGTAAAAAGCAACGGAGATCTTGCTTTCTCCGTTGCTTTTTTTTTAAACCTGTCTCGCTATGTTAAATGGGTTTAACATAGCGAGATAGCTTTATTTTAAAGCTGTCTAGCTATGTTAAACCCATTTAACATAGTGAAACAGTTTGTAAAAAGCAACGAAGATCTTGCTTTCTCCGTTGCTTTTGCCCACAGCTCTGATGTACTGCGTAGGCATGCGCAGTACATCAGAACTTCCGCTGAATACCAGACAGCCGCGGAAGGGCAGCAAGGAAGCATTATACAATGCCATTATTTAAGAAAAGTGATTAGTTTTTTTTCTTAAATAATGTCATTGTATAATAGCAATAACCCACTTCTGGGTGTGAGTAATGCTGGATTTACCCACGGCTGGCTTTGTTTGGTCCCTCGGGCTTCACCCTCGGGACCAAACCATGCCAACCTTGGGTAAATCCAGCATTACCCACACCCAGGCGTGGATTATTGCTATAATCTCCTCCACTCACAAACTAATTCACATAGCAATTAGGAAGGTTTTGTATGTAGTGTAGGTATATATCTCTAAATTCTAACTCAGTTAATAAAAACTACAAGAAAAACCTTGCTAAGCTAGAGTTTTCACTGTATGATACTTTAATAGAGGCCCATGGGATATATCCAAATGACTCCTTACGAACATCAAACATTTGAGCTATACAGCTTCTAAAAGCCCATGACTTTTCTAACTTTTTCCTTTTTAAGTCTTTATAGATATGTTTAGGGCAATAATTCCAAGCACCACTAACTGTGGACATACATATTCCAGCCTTCTTATAAGCTGTACATAAGTGGACAGTCTGACTATACTCTAGAAACACAGGGTCTTTATACCCAGCTGATGCCCATTACTCTTAAGGTATCTGCAAGAGATCCAAACTAATAACTAACTCTAAGAGTAAAAACACACAATGGAGTGCTCTGGTGGAAAAGAAGAACCATATAAATAACAATCCACCCATGTCAACTCAGCCTCACCACCTTGTAAAAATAATCCTTCGGTGCAAAAGAATTGAAAAAATGGTTTTATTCCACATGGTAATCCAGTAAAAAATAGCAACCAATCCAAATACAGCAAAAATAAGATGCGGTAGCCAGTAAATGCAGTAGTCAATATGGTAAGCGCTTCCGTCCATGTATATCCTGGACTTTATCAAACCAAGTGCTTCACCATTGTGACTGCTAAAATACTATTCCTAATTAGCACAGTCAATTAAATCAATTAGTGTTCAATCAAACAACATTGCAGAAACGATCTTTAACCCTTTGATTTCATGTAAAAAATTACACATTATAAAAAATTAAACTAAATGTAAAAAGTGTAAAGTACAAAACAGTAAACAACAAAAATAGATACTAACATAATTTATAATTTTAAAGCTGTATCCTTTAAAAACATGTTCATTGATACCCGGTGGGTAAATGGCTCCCAACCTAAGTTGCCATTTAACCTCACTACTATACAAATCCTATTACCTCAATCCCCTCCCCAGGGGTACTTGTTAATAATTTTTAAAATACCAAACTTGAACTTGACTTGCCCAGTACAAGTCAGTGTGTGTTTGTAAAGAGAATTATTAAAATTTTTATTTTCTATAGAGCATAGGTGTTCATAAATAAGTTTACATAGTGCTCTCTCAGTTTTGCCAATGTAAAACCCTTGGCACCATTGACAAACACACAAGTAAACCAATCCCTTACTACCACAGTTACCATAAACTAGAAATACCCTAGTCCAAAATTCACCTACCAACAGGGATGTTTCCTCTAAAATGTATGAACAAAACCTACATGTTCCACATTTCCAGGTCCCTTTACCTCTGTCATTCTGGGACAAGGGATGCTCTAAGTAATATTTCATACCGGGTCCTATTTGTAAACAAAAAGAGGCGATGTACCCAAACTATTATATATCTCACTATTACCTTCCAAAATAATCCAATTTTTAGAAAATATACTCTGTACTGTCTATCCAAGATGTCCGATGTATGTTACCATAGCATTGGAAAAATTAACTCCCTGCTTCTGTCTGGACTCTTAGTAATTTTCTCACTACCTAACAGGGGTATAAATCCCCTTCCCCAATTCTTCCAAAACTCTATGGCTATCGTCTGAACCAAATTCTTCAGGTAACCCCTATCCAAAAACATTTATGTTAGATT
Source organism: Protopterus annectens (assembly GCF_019279795.1). Taxonomy (NCBI): domain Eukaryota; kingdom Metazoa; phylum Chordata; order Ceratodontiformes; family Protopteridae; genus Protopterus; species Protopterus annectens. The sequence goes on along the minus strand of NC_056732.1, from coordinate 1,027,965,735 downwards.
ACCTAGTTTAGCTTTAAAATCCATCAGGGTTGAACACATTCTGGCACCTCGAATCATCTGTCCTCTCACCAAGTTTTTCTTGGTGTAGAAGGGATGTTTACTATCAAAAGCCAGGTAACTATTGGAGTAAGTAGGTTTATGAAACACTTTGGATGTAAATTGCCCCAATTCCCTAATTTTAGAAATTGTAATGTCCAAATAGTCAATACTATTTATGGAGTAGTGGTGTGTAAACCTAAAATAGGGCTACACCTGGTTAATGAAATCGAAAAAATTATTCACCACTGACTCTACCCCTTTCCATAAAACAAAAATATCATCAAGGTAACGGAGGTACAAAATCCATTCCTTTTCAAACACAGAGTTGGAAATAAATCTCTTTTCCCAGGTCACCATTACTAAATTGGTGAAAATGGGGGCACTACTTGATGCCATAGCCACACCTTTCAGTTGCCTAAAGTACTCATCCTCAAATGTGATGTAGCTGTTTTTTAAAATAACTTCCATTACTTCCACTACAAAATTAGTGAGCCCTTCATCCAAGCTTGTGTAATCACAAACAAAGGGCCTCCTGAAAAAGTTCCAATTCTAACTCATGGGGTATGGAATTAAACAAGTCCACTACATCAATAGTGGAAAAACCTGATGTGTCACCACAAAATTCTTGTTTAATCCTAGTTAAAAAATCCCATGAGTCAAGTAGAACATAAGGGATGGGGCGCATAGTATTTTTCAAATGTTGGTCAACAATGGGATGGGGCGCATAGTATTTTTCAAATGTTGGTCAACAATAATACCCAGGGAATAAGTGGAACTGTTGTGTGCAGCCACTATCAGTCTATAAGGAAGATGCTCCACATTTTTATGCACTTTGGGGATAGCAAAGACCGTAGGGATATATGGATGTTCATTAATCAAAAAATGTAGATCTCCTCATTAATTACCCCCTGTAAAAGACTGTCCTCCAAAAACAGTTGTATCTGTCTATGGGCAATATTAATCTGGTTGAGTGAAATCACTTCATATTTGTCAGTGTCATTCAGCATATTTGCTATGTCATTAATGTAATTGTACTTGTCCACAATTACAACCCCTCCCCCCTTGTCGGGTTTCATGATTCGTAAATTTTCAGATGACCTCAAACATCTCAATAACCCTTCTTCTTCCCTATCTATATTGTAGTATCTTTCTTTTTGAGAATAGTAAGCCTGGTAAATCTCCCTGGTGCAAACTTTTTCAAAACTTACCAGGGTTGGATGTGGGGGTTGAACAAAGTTTTCTTTTTGAAAAGTCCTTGCCTACCATCAATGTTATTACTCTTAAAAAGTAGGTTGAAACTGAGTTTCCTAAGATAAAGTTTAAAGTTCAATTAAAATCTTAGAAATATCAAAATTCCTGTTAGGGACAAACTTCATACTTCTCTTAAAGAGGGAAAAATGGGTCTTAGTTATTACCTGCTGTGTATAATTAAAAATATTAAAACCCAGGTAACTTAACATTTTTTCTTCAAAAGAAGTAATAATGGATTTATTACTATCATCCAAACTCAGTACCTGCTCCCCCTGTTGTTCTTCCAGTAATTCCTCTGACCTCTCTATCTCTGACCTTTCAGTGTACCCTGCTGGCCTAAAAAATGTGACAATTTTGATTTCTGTTAAAGATCCTTTCGGACCTCCTTAGGGGTGGGTAGTTTTGTTCAAATATCTCTTTTTCTTAATTAAAAAATTGTTGTATTGCAACATTATCTTCTCTGTCCCCACCCTTGTAACCAACTGAGACCGTCCCTATTTCAAATACTCCCTCCCGTACTGTGTTTGGGGGGGGGGGGTTCCAGGTAACTTTTGGGTAATGGGTAAGCCATTTTTTGTTTGTATTCAAGTTAGTCCCTTTTTGATTTCCTTTGCTTCCTTACTACGTTCCCTCTAACCTGTTGTTCAATTTTTTTCATATTCATGGTCGTACTTCACCTCATATCTAACAAAATTATCATCAGACAGTATATCATTGGCTAAAACATTAATGTCATCAAACAACTGATTAATTTTAGTAGTGTTAATCTTAATAATGAACTGCAATAGTTCCATGCCATGTAGATCAAACATGGCCAATAATTCCTCAAGTTCCGGTTGGCCTACAGAAATCCCATTAGGGAATTTAAAAGTTCTCAGCCCTTTTGTTACTCTGTGAAGTCTGATACATTCATTAAGGTACGCATTGTCAATCTGTAAACCATGTACCTTCCCCATCTTCTGCTCGAATTCTTGCAGCTTGTTGTTTAAATCTTTAGGTTTAAAAGGTCGCTCGTGGGTACTAAAGGATAAGTCCTTGTTGAGCTATCTCTGAAAATGCGAGTCTCTGTTCAAAGTCCCCAGTGGTTTCCCCGTACCTTGACCACAGGGAATACTGTTCAAGCCTGAGGTAGATGGTAACCCCGGGCTGCCCGGAAGCAATGTTTTAGTGCTCGCAGAAGGTGGAGGCGGGACCTGTGAGCCATGTAGGGACGTGTTACATGTATTCTGCAGTCTCTCAAGTGTAGATTGTAACTGCTGATATTGCGATGTCATGACTTTGATAAGAACAGTTAGATTCCCTTCCTCACCATTCGGTGCTAGGTCTTTAGGGTTTCTTGTCTCATTAATCATCCCTGTTTGCAACTCAAACTCACTAGTATGATCCATTTGGTACATTCACCACTCGGTAATCGTGTGAGAAGGTAACACAAAGTACAAGAAGTGAAGGCTGAAAACCACGCTCCCAGTAAAACTAAAAAACATACAATGGAGTGCTCTGGTGGAAAAGAACAACCATATAAACAACAATTCACCTAGGTCAACTCAGCCTCACCACATTGTAAAAATAATTCTTCGCTTTGGTGTTTTTACTCTAAGAGTAAAAAGGTCACTATGACAGACCAGTTAGTAAAAACTACAAGAAAAACCTAGCAAATCTAAAGTTTTCACTGTGTGATATCTTAAATCCCCTGTAATAGAGCACCATGGGATATATGCAAATGACCCTTTAAGGACATCCAGTGTTTTAGCTATATGGCTTCTGAATGCCCATGATTTTTTTACCTTTTCATTTTTAAGTCTTTATGGACTCATTCAAGCCAATAAAGCCAACCCCACTAGCTGTGGACACGCATGGTTTGGTCTTCGTTTGACCTCGTGTCTACAGGCCTACAAAGACTATGCCTAAAGTGAGATTTTCATTCTGCATAAATGTTGCAGCATAAAAATGATATTTAAATGATTTCTCATTAAATTTTATTACAATTCTAATAAGATAGGAGCAAAACCAAAGAAAGCTTTATATGTATTTCTCCTGCTATTTTTCTCTGAGAATTTCATGAGAATAAAACAATGTATTTCAGAGATACAGCCATTTACAATTTGTAACAAGGATAGACAAAATGCAGCCAATAACTTAGGCTCATACTTTATGAAAATTACTCAATCATTATTTATTTATTTTACATTTGTTTACCAGGAAAGTCCGACTGGACACATGTCCTTTTTTCCGAGGAGGCCCGGGGACAAAAGCTCCACATTGAAACAATCAATCAGATATACAAATAAAACAGCAATTATACAAATATAAAAGAACTTTGGTCAGACTGGTTAAAACGGTTTATACTTTGGTCTATACAAAGCAATGACAAAAATGGTCAGTAGTAAAGGAGCTGAAGGTGTATGTTATTATATTTTGAAATATTAATTATTCTTGTGAAATTTTGCCTTTGTTTTGTTTTTGGGTATTCCAAGACTTTTTCTTTGGCAGTAGCTACATTAACTTTTCTCCCTTGTAATGAGTATACCACAAAGTACTCAATGCCAAAGTGAATATACCATGTGCTGTGCAGTGCTGAAGTGGGTGTACTATGTAAAATCAGATTTAATGTGAATATATCATATACTGCTAATTACTGATGTGAATATACTGTGTTTGGTGTAATACTGGAGTGGGTATTCTATGTACTGCCAGGTGATGATATGAGCATACCATACAGTGCCCACACTAGCATGTATATGTTATGCCTACTGCTGGTGTTACTATACCATATGCTGTCTTTTCTCTGCAGTTGTAAGTACTGTTTTAGATTACTGATTCTTGGTATGAGTATTCTACACATTAAATATTGCTAATGTGAGCATATCATACCTGTCTTTTATTAGTGTCAGTATAATGCACACTGTAAAACATTTACCACTCAGTCCATCTCAGTCTCCTTTACTCAGACCTGTGAAATATAAACACATATAGGCACTGTATCAAAAATATATTGTGGACACAGCAAGTAATCCAAAATTCTGATCCCTTTTGCACATAATATTGATCTTCTCTTCAGATATAAAGCACATCTTCACTGTGAAACAGAAAAAAAAAAACACTTATATTAGGCTGTTAATCCCCAAAACTGATATTTGGGCCTGTTGTTCCTTGACTGTCAGGTAAACCCCTAGAAAGCCCTTCTTTATGTTGGCCCAGCAGAATGCCTTCTGTCATCTGCTGCTGTTGCTTGCTGAGAGCAGCTTGTTTGTATGAAGCGATTTCTATGTCCCAGCAAGTGGTCCACACACTGTAGTGTTTTACAGTAGCTATGCAATGAGGTTTATAAGCAGTTGAGCCTGGGGGTAGTGTTGTCCTCTTTCTTCCTTCTTAGGTGGCTTTGCCACTTAAAAAACCTGAGATAAAGCTTCTAAATTTTCCAGTCTGAAGAACTTGAGCCAAAACAGCAGGGAATATGGTAAACCTGCATGTTGTGTGGCTTAAGGCAGCTGGGCCCATTTTTTCTTCATCTCTGACCTACGGTGTTGGCAGATGGGGGAGGGAATGGAACAAATTGCTCACTGGCACTTTCTAATTTGTGGCATTTTTTTTTTTCTCCTTAGAAAAAAAAAGAACTCATCAATATTTAAAATAAATGTACTGGCTGCTTGGGTTAAGAACATACAGTATGCCTTATTCCTGGCCCTTCGCTTCCCAGTTTGGAGTGGTGACGTGCATTTTTTTAGAGTGACAGCAGAATATATTGTGAATGCTGCTTCCCTGTTGGAAATTTCTTTTTTTTAATTATCACAACTGACAAAGAAAGTTAATATGCATTCATTTACTTTGGTGGCCTGTGTAGTGAATTACACATTGAACAAACTGACTTAAAAGATGGGTACAGCACTAGACTCAGAAAGCTGCATAAAACAACAGATGTATCATTGAATCATGCTTTTAGCTTTTTCGTGAACATTTTGTACCACAACTTTTCTCTAGTATGCCTAGTAGCATTTTTATGTTACCACAGTAGAGTTTAACTTAAGATAAAACTGAATAGTTATAATATTCACATTAATAAATAGACTTTATTTACTTTTAAAATATAATTTTTGTTCAAGATTGTGAAGAGATGTATTTTGTTCTTGTTTAAAGTAAAAAAAAACTGCACGGATAAAGAAGATGTTTTTACTAATAGATGGTGTAACTGCTTTTGTGTGCTTCTTGATGTCTTTGGATTTGTTTTGGGTGAACTTATTTCTTCTATGGTTTCAGTGTTAGTGTAAATTAATCACTGCTATTGGGACTGGCATTATATACCTGTGCAGTACTAGTATGAATTGTTTGTTACTGTTGGGACTAGCGTCATATATGTGTGCAGTGTTACTGTGGCTTGATTAAAACTGTTGGGACTAGTATTGTATATGGGTGCATAATTTATGATTATTGATTAATATTTATGGGTCTGACATCATATATTGTATGTAGTATTAGTGTGAATTGATTAACACTGCTGGGACTGGTACTGTATACTTGAGTAGTGTTAGTATGAACTGATTAATAGTATTAGGACTGGTATTGTGCACTTGTGCAGTATTAGTATGACTTGAATAATGCTCTTGAGACTGGCACTGCATATTAATGCAGTATTAGAATAACTTGATTAATACTTTTGTGACTGGCACCATATATGGGTGCAGTAGTAATATGAATTGATTAATACTATTGGGGTGGGCATGGAGGATCAGGACAGCTGCCTTTCAGTTCTTGCTATTTAATTACTGTCTTTATGTTTGTGAAGATGGTGGAATGGATTGGGGCTGAACAGATTTCTGAATGGCCTTGCTTGTTCCAATCCTGAGATGTTATGATGAATATCTGCATTAAATATGTTATTTTACTATAACTGTATATTACCTGTGTACTACATTTCAGCTAAACTAGTGTAGCACCTGTTGGCATATTTAATTAAAAGGCAGACTGTTAGTTGAATAGAACTGAATGTAAAAGAGCTGTCATAATAACATACTATATTTCTACTACTGGGTAAGCACAAAGTTAGATAAGAAACTGATGAAGGGTGTGCCATTTACTGTCTTTTTAATAAAATCTTAGCCTCAGTACAACATTACAGACTACTTGGTAAACAGGAAGTACTGGGAATAGGATATAAATGTAGGAAACCATTGACAGAATTGCAGCAAGGGTGTTCTCACAGATATGCATATGCAAAGTGTTTGAAATCCTCTGCTATTGCTGTATTTGTTTATGATGTGTATTATATTTGATAAGTTCTGACGTGTATTGTACTTGAGATATACAGTGTTGTTTTACATTGCACTGTGTCTTTTACTTATTGTTGGGGTTGTGGTTGAAAATGTTCTCTGGACCAGTCTACTGTGTGTGTGTGTGTGTGTGTGTGTGTGTGTGTGTGTGTGTGTGTGTGTGTGTGTGTGTGTGCACGTGTGTTATTGTATAGATTCATAGGTAGTTACTAGGTATGCATTCCAGGAGACCATTAAGGAGCCTAGCCCAAATTCCTAATTACCCCAAAGCACTGTTTGATTAAGTGACTCACTGAAGGTCAGAAAGTAGAAAAATGAAGGTGGGAAGTAGTTCATTAACAGGCCAGAGCCTTAGTCCTCTGTTCTAACTGACAAAAAGCAAAGTGCTATGGACTTAACCCAGAACCTCCTACTTGCAAAGCATGTACTCTACAACTGAACTACATCTCTCACACAAAAGCAAAGGTTCCTAAAAGCAGGATCTGAATCTTAGCTGTTGTATGTGTGAGATGTCTCATAATGTGTCAGTGTTACAGGGCAGGTTTTTCTAAGGTAAAGTGTACAGTTGAGGTTAGGGTAGGTTAGAGTTAATAGGTATTAATAAGGTGGAACAGGGTGGCTCTACAAGAAGGCTCTCAAAAGGAGGTTCAGCAAATGATAGGGGACTGGAATGCAAAACCAAGAGTACATGGGGTGAAAGTGAGTCAGACAAGACAGTGGGCATGACAACAAATGGGGAAATAAGAAAAAGATGAAATTGAGATAGAAGAGGGACTGGACGTGGTTTAATGGTTAATGCCTTTAACTTACAGATACAAAGTATAGAGTTTGATTCTGATCTCTGGTTAATGGCTAGGCTTGTAATAGTCTGTAGACTGATAGCCTAGCATTAACCTATGAGCCTATGAAATAGTGGAAAAAGTTAACAACTCCAAGTACCTAGAAGGTGTGGTGGGGGAGACAAGAGATCTGAATGGAGAGGTCAAAGTTAGAATCAAAGGTGCTGCAGCCAAGTGACAAAAGTGTCAGGAGTAATGCATGACAGAAGATTATGAAGATAACTGTGATGTTATGAGGTAGTGCTATCTGTGCCAGGGAGAGTAGGAAAGTACATGTGTACACAGTCTAGCATAGCTAACTGGAGTTTTGTAAAAAATGTTATGTTATTTGTCTATCATGCTGATTTGCACAGATGTTCGAGTTAAAAAGTTACAAATATATTTGTAAAGTTACTTGTGTTAAAAATGCATCAACAGTAGGTCCTGCTGGACATAAATAATGTATGCATGCATATTAGGTTGTATTGTTGTAGCTAATCAAATGTGTATGTTTTATCAGAGAACCCTAGAAGGGTGGAAAGTTTGAAATTGAGTTGCAGCTTTTAGATGCTGCCATAAATCTTAGCAAAGCTAAGCTGTGTGTGTATTGTACCAGAGTCAGGTGACCAGAGGTGATGACATCCTCTAGCCAGCATCTGGTTTCTTAGGAACTCTCACAGTAGCACTTTAGAACCTGACAGCAAAGATTTCTGATAGGATATATATCTCAAAAATCCACACAGACAGAGAGAGACATCATCTGGCTTTTCCTGTGGTAAGACACTCAGCACACATCAGCTTGTCTTGCTTTAGTAAGTAGTCAGGGAACAGCAATTCTTTAGTTATTCAGGGATGTTTAGTGAGAATATTTTAATATTGTTTCCTGCATCTGTGTGAAACTATCCAATGGTATTATTTTTTATATCTCTATGGTTGAAAATCTGTTGTTTATTGTATTCAGTATTCTCCTGTTTTATGTTTTATTATTTATCATTAAATATTTTAATACCTTTCATTGTGGATGTTCTTTTAGAGAATACTTTGAACATCTTGAGAATACTTATGCTTGTTTTAGTGACACTGTGGCCACTCCTGAAAACCTTGCTACTTTGCTTACACTCTACCATTTGTATTAGTATTAACTTTGCACAGTATAATTGGGTACCCATTGTAAGAGCCTTAGGGTAGCTGAATGGTGGCAACATGATTACCTCAGAGTCTGGGCAGAAAGGGGCACTGCTAGTAAATCTGTGCTAGCTTTTCCCAGGTGTGTATGTGTGTGTGAAACTCAAATATCCAAGTGTGTGTGTCAACCACTGGGAAGAGGGACACAGGGCTCCAAAGTGGTCAGTGTGGAGTTTGTGTGGGCCTGGAGAGAGAAAGAGAGTCCAGCCCCAGGTCTGGAGCATGCTCCCTGTGTGCTTTTAAGGGAAATTGTGCTTGGTGCAGGGGAGCTGCATCTGAAAATACTGTGTGAATCCATCTTTGCTCTTAGTGACCTTCCCTCATCGGAGGCAGTGGTGAGGACTGAGTCTTCTTGGTTGCTATCCTGGAGTAGGCACATGTCACAATTATCACTGGTGTTCCACAGGGCTCTGTGCTGGGACCATTTTTGTTTGGGATATACTTTTCCAACCTGAAGACCACAAGTTGATCTGGTTAACTATGTCTGTAGATGATTATAAACTGTGAGTCATTGCTAAGTCACCCCCTGAGACCAAAACCCTACAACATGAATGTGCACTTTTAAATGCCTGGTGTGCCAACAATGTCCTTAAATTAAATTCTAAAAAGTGTAACATTGTCACATCTGGTAAGCTATCCCTCCCCTAGCATGCAGCATAGATAATACCCCACTCCAAAATAAAAATGTTGTTAGATACCTTCATACTTGGTTTGCTAACTCACTGTCCTGTGATCATCATGTAATGTCATTGGTTGGGAATTCCTTCTTAGCACAGCTGATCACCAGATTGCAGCATTTATTAGGCCATTTATTGAATATAATGCCTTCCCCTTGGGACTAGACATAAAACAACTAGAAAGATCCCAAGTGTTCATAAATAACAATAAAAGACCCTAAGTTACAAGAAACCACCGGAAGCACTGTCTCTTTATTCATTATCTTGAAAATTCCCAAGGGGAGATTTACACCTTGTCTTGACTTTCAAGCCATTAAGGACACAGTGGTCCTGGATCTTTTGTATCTCCATAAATCAAATAGTGTGACTAATATTAGAACAGGGGATCAAAATCTTTACCAGCAGATAAATAAAACAAGGTGGGTCCATTACACATTACCTTTCCCACTTCTGGAATAAACTCCCACTGCAAATTAAGCAGTGTGATACATTATCTTCCTTCATACAGATACTGGATGACTGGATGAGTTTTAGAAACTCAGGATAACTTAAGTGGCATGACCTTCCTTGAGAGAGGAGGTTCAGGGTGATGGTCAGTAGTGGCAAGGAGTAAATGTTCAAAATACTCAATTGCTTTGTATTTTTGTGTACCTTTGATCCTGTGAAAGAAGCTGAAATGTAAGATGTACAAAACAGTGATGTGACCATTGTTGTTATATGGCACTGAAACTTGAGCAGTGAAGGTAGAGCAGCTGGGGATACTTGAGGTAATGGATATGGAGTGTCAGTGCTGTTTAGGAGGATATACACTGTGGGACATATGAAGATATGAGGATATCACATTGAAAGCCAAAGATTTCCAGTTATGGAAAAGGTCAAAGAGAAAATATTATAGTGGTTCATTCACATCAGGGAAATCAGTCAATGATTTGGTGAAGCACTATTTGGAGAGACAGAAAGAAAGGAAGAAAAAACTGGGACTCCCAGCCAAGAGATTAATGGAATGCATGACAGAAGACCTGTGGCAGTTGGACATAACTGTTGAAAAAGGTTTGGAAGTGGCTCTGAATCAAGACACGTGACAACAGTTGACAAGGCACTACAAGCCGACATAAGATGAGAAAAACAGGATTGGTGATATTATGATTAAAGTGCATGTTGAAAAAATGTTTATTCAGTAAGAAGACAGAAACTGGGAAGTGTTAAGAGCAAAACTAATCTTTTCCATCAGAGAAGTGATACAAGCTTTGACAGAGATCAGTCCTTTTGAGATAATATATGGCACTCACTCAGAGGGAAATGTTAAATATTACCAGGGAAATTTGAGAGGAGATAATCCCATTTAAGTGCAATACAATTATACCAACATACAAGGTAAGCTGAAACAGGTGATGCCCTTAGTTTAGGAACACTTGGAGCAGAGCTTAAGCTGCACAACAAGAGATATATCACAGAAATGCAAGGGTCAGGCAATTTAAAACTGGAAACTATGTGTTAGTTTTGGTCCCCTAAGTAGAAATACATTTTTGGATAAATGTTAGGGTCCATTTGAAATAATATAAAATTTAAATGAGGTAAAATACAGAGTTAAATAAAATCTGAAGGAAAGATCAGAACATATATCTATATCAACATTCTGAAATCAAGGAAAGAAATAAAAAAAAAAAACAGTCAGTGTAGCCTCAGAGACTGGTGAAGAAAAAAAAAGATTCATTTGCCTGTAGGACAGTGGATGATACACTATGTAGGCCACAGAAACAAGAAATAAAAGTTTTGGTTAGGATAAAGCAATTGTTTTCAGAGCTGCCTGGTAGAACCAATCTGATTCAACACCATGTTCAAACCATTCCAGGAGAAAAGGTTAACTTGAAACCTTATAGAATACTGGAGTCACAATATGGCAATACAATAAGTAATAAAGAAATGGTTTAAATATGGGCAACAGAGGAGTTAAACAGTGAGTGCTACAAACCCATAGTATTAGCCCCAACATCTAATGAAAAAATCAGGACTACCTGTGATTTTAAGAGGTTGGGCAGTAAAAGAATTGCTAGAAATAATGCAGAAAGCAAGAATTGCAGTAAAAGGCTACAAATGTTTAAAGTATGTCATCAGCTTGGCTTGACTCACCACAGTGTGGATGACCTATCAAGGATATACAGGTCATATAACAGGCATGAAATTGGGGGGGGGGGGTCAATTGCACCATAGTATAGTGGATGTCACCAAAGAAGATGGTCACATGAATGTAAATCTTGCAAATAATGCTGTAATTTTGTGTACAGTGTGTGTAAATAGAACTGCTATTATAAATAAGAAATGTTTCCTTTAACAATAGAGAGGAAATTTTGTGTTAATCAGAGAAGCTTTACTATCACTTTAGCATGACAATGTTACTTTAAAGGCAGAGAGAAACTTTACCGGGTTAGCTAGAGCAGGTCTGCTTAATAAAACAATTAATGCTCTATATAGGTTCATAGGTTCATAGGTGTGTACTAGGCTAATGACCCTGGAGCTTCTACAAGCCGAGCCCAAATAAATTGCCCAGGCACCATGCCACCTGATGTTAGTTCACAGTGCTCCTATCCAGTAGGGCAACTGGAGTAATCCCTGGGGTGAACTTTCTGTTATAAGGAGCTGCTTGCCTTTTCTAGAGGGGAATTTCATATTTAGCATAGCAGTTCCTAAAATAGGCAGCAGAGTGAATAAAGATTTGGAAGAAAACATGAGGAGGAGGCTGGAGACTGTACCTTTTAAAGGATTTCAGAAGAGAGCTACTGAGAGACATAGACAGACAGTGAGAGAGTTCTGCTGAAAGAGACTGTATCCCATTTGGATGAGATTGTATTGAAGGTATTTGCTATGAAATTTTGGTAAGCTTTAAGACCTGTCTTAGGGAAACAAACTACATTTATATGTTTTGCCACAATAAACTACATTCTTTTTCTTAGACTGGTATCTCTGCTGCCCTACATATTCCAAAATATATTTTATATGTAATTAATGGGCTTATGCACATATTTATGTTTATGTAAGCTAGTAAGATATTGTGTCATAAAATACACGTGTTCATGATGCGTATTTACATTTGGCATGTGACCATTGCAAACAACTGGTCATATGCAGGAGTAGCTGTGGTAACTGCATTGACATGGAAAAAGTTATCTGAATAGGTATGCAGCAATGATATACATGAAATGACATACAGAAGGGAAGGTGAGGAAGTTGCACATCATCTAGAATACTGACTGTCAGCTAGTCGTCTTCCATCCTAATGTCCTCCAGACTGCCTACTATCAGTGCCACCAGCAGTGCAATGCAGGGTATGTGCCACATGCTTTACATGAGTAAGGGCTTCACTGGGCACCATGACTGCTTATCAGCTGTGACGTAATTGCAGTTTATTAAATAGAAATCACTCTTTTTTTCAGTTTTTTGGCCCCACTGTCTGTCAGTCATTAGCCCCCTCCAAGCCAGCTGGCCCTTTCATTCCCAATTACTAGGGTAAGAGTCAATTAGGAGGGTCCATCATGTAGGCAGCCATTGGGGGGGGGTTCATATTTGTTCATACTTAGTGTCTCCTTGCACACACTCAGCTCACAATGGAAGGAGTCATGCAGTGGGTTGAGCATGCTTGGTCTTCTTCATGTCTGCAAAGAAATGCGCCATTGACCAACTCTCTCCTCCCATCCTAAAGCAAAGAAGGTTGCTTCTCTGTTTTCAACTGAAGAAGTGTCACCATCCCCTGTACTGGCCGAGCAACTGCCCCCATCCCTTTTAATAATATATATATATGTATGTATATAAAATGCATGTGTGTGTGTGTGTGTGTGTGTGTGTGTGTGTGTGTGTGTGTGTGTGTGTGTGTGTACAAATAACATAAACTGGGCAAGGAAGAGTAACCTATCATATTGCCCTAGGACTCAGATTCAGTCCCAGATCCCTTCGTCTCACAGCCTTCAAAATCTAGCTGGTAGCCATTTTTTTTTGCTCGTCAATAACAGACCTGCAAAGGAAAAAGACTCTGCAGTCAGCTTCTACGTATTTTTACCAGAAAATCAGAAATACCTTTATAAAAATGACAAAAAAAAGAGACCAGAAATTCAATCCGTTACTTAGGAAACTGTAAAGTTTAGGTCTCAGCCTGAAAGATGGTAAAAGACTGAGATATTTTTAAATAGTAAACAATTGCATATAACTCATCCAAAACTTATCAAACATACTATCTTTGGCCTCCACACAAAATCATGGTACTGAATTTGTGTAATTTGTGTCCAGTATGGGACATTCAAAAATGACTGTGAAATAACACTTAGAAAAACTGCACAGCACAATACAACTATTAAGCAAAAGGACCCCAAAATGAGTATTCTGAATATTTTATGCCGGATTTCCACATATGTGAAAGTTATAATCCTGTGTAACAGTCATTTTATTAAAATGGGGCAATATACTTTTATTAAGCATTATGTACAGGAAAATCGTACTGCTCTGTCAAAGCTTAACATGTTGGGCTCAAATTTTCAGTATGCCCCCTAGGTGCACCACTTGAACTATGGCATTGAATCAGTTCAGCTTAGATACAGGACAAGATTTACAAAAAACAAATCTGAAAAACATTTGCAAATGAAACTGCATAATGATACACAACAGTTTGGCAGAAAAGTCTCTAAAATGAATATCTTGAACAATGTGTAACAAAATTCCACGTAGTTAAAAAGTTATAACCCTGTACAACAATCAGATAAAACAGGCAACATACTTTTTTAAACATAATTCTCAGCAAACACCCTAGTCTTCTGCCAGCACTTAACATTTTGAATTGAAAATTTCAAGATACTATATATGGATCACACAACACAATTTATGAAAATAATTGTTAGATCCATCTATCCACAACCCCTTTTCCCATTTTTGCACATCATCTAGAGCCAAGGTTCACACCAGTGGGTGGCTAGCCCTGGCATGGCTGCTGTTCCATACCACATACTCACACGAATATGCACACTCACACCTGTGGCCAGTTTAGAGTGTCCTATGCACCTACTGAATGTCTTCGAAACATAGGAGGAAAACAAAGCTCCCAGTGGAAACCCACACTAACACAGACAGGACATATACAGACTCCTCACAGAAGGCACCGTTATATATAACATTCATAGATTTTATATACAGATAGATAAAATATCCACATAGTTAAAATGTTATAATCTTTCCCAACATTCAGTTACTCATACAATGTTTGTAGGAAAGTAGTATATATAAATATGGGAGGAGGGATGGAGTTTTAGTTTAGGGTGCAATTGTGGACTTTACGGTTAAGGACAGGGAGTAAATTCTAAGGGTAAGAGAGTGGGGACTCAGACTAGGAACTGGATGGGAGGTTAAGGATGAGAGTTAGGGCTTTTAGAGGACTTTATACGATCAGGTGCTGGGAGAGCTACATAGAAACAGGAGATCAGGCTAATGAGAGTAGTGTGTGTGTGTGTGTGTGTGTGTGTGTGTGTGTGTGTGTGTGTGTGTGTGTGTGTGTGTCTGTGCGGTACACAGTAAAGGTGTACACTTTATAAAACAGATAATGTGAACTCACATTTCATAAAGCTGGTGAACTTTAATCCCTGTATGTGCCTGTGTGGGTTGAAAGACTGTTGCTTGCTATGACCTGTGGCTGATATAAATGGGGAGATCATGGACAATAAATAAATGGGGAGATCATGGACACAGCATGCTGGCACTGGATGTGTGCAGCTCTGTGTATTGTTGTATCTCAGTTTTTTAAGGACTTTTATTAAAATATGACAACACATACACACACATGATGTAATAGACAAGAATACAAACCATATTAACATTTCTTCCAAATACATACATTACGTTTTCTTTGTTTTGGACTGCTGTCTTTCAGTCTAACATTATATAAATGACAAAATTCCTGCGTTCCCTTAAAATTCACTTCTCCTTTTGAACATGATCCTGCATGCATTGCTTCCCCAAATTTCATTTATTTCTATGTAATTTTCTCATTCCTTTTTCTAAAGATCCCTCTCCCACGAATTCCATTTATTTCTATGCAATTTGCTGCTTCCAATTTTTGAGTTATTTTATTTCCTTTACAATATTCAATACTTCAAATACAGGTGATCTAGATTTTGATTTCCATTTTCTAGTAATTACTTTATTGGCAGCCAGCAGAATTAAACTTAAAAAGGACTTACTTTGTCTAGGCCAGTAATGGTAAAACTATGACACGCGTGTCAAAGGTGACACACCATGACGTTTTGGGTGACACACCAGCATTCACCAATCCAAGTTACCAAAGAAACTGAATGAACAAAAATACAAGAAATATGTGACCCTGCACTTATTTATTAAAACTCAGCAACAAAAAAATCATTAATTGATGTTAATCAAATCAAATGCAATTTGCTTCATATTTTTTTTCAGTTCAAATCAAAATTACTATAAATTACTATTAAAAGTAGGGTAATTTTTTGGTGCACTAGTTTAAGCTCAATTATTAGTGCGCATATCGTTTTCTCCATTGTAAGCCATTGATTTTTCTTTTACTTTCATAATACATAGCAGCACACATGACTGGAGTGTATTTTTTAAATAAATGAGTATGTAAAGAATTGTTTCTCTTTTTTTTTTCGGTGGGGGGGAGGTGACATGGCAGCAGAGTCAAGATAGGCATTTTCCAAATTTCTGACACGCCAAGCCCAAAAGGTTCACCATCACTGGTCTAGACAAATCAGATCTCGTGCCTCAGATCAAAAGAATCATTTCCTTAGTTACAACCATTTGCTCCCCTAATAATTCTGACACAGTATTGTGCAGGGAATTTTTAAAAATCTGTCAATTTATTGCACTTCTAAAAAACATGTTCCTTGTTACATGCTTCTTCCCCACCACACCTCCAAAGTTGCTGTCTTCCTGAGGAAAAATTCTTTGAAGGCTGCTTGGGGTATAAAAACACCCGTGTAAATACTTCCAAGCAAAAATCCTAAATCTTCTGGAATTCATTGCATACTTGGGAGCGATATATATATATCTGTCCTCTCATTGTTTGTAAATTGTTTTTCCAGTCTCTCTTCCCAATCTTTTCTAACCTCCTCTGATTGATTCTTATAGTTAGCATGCAATATTTGATATGCCCTATTAATATCCCCATTTTAATGGCAGTGTCTGTTTCAGATTTGACAAAAACTCTTATCAGAGCATGTCTTTCACTTAAGATTTTTCTATCCCTTTCTCTTTGCTTATACTCTAATATTAATCCCTGATAGGAAAGGCAGCCTCTTACCTGCAGGACAAGAAGAAGTCTGGACTCTAATGCCTTTCCCTCTTTAGTTATTTGCTTTCAGTACCTTGTTTCCTTTGCCAGTTTTATCTAGTAAAGTCCACCCCTGTCTTGTCTATTTTCTGTACCTCTTCTTGCAGTCATCCCTTTTAGCAAAATCTCCGTTCTCTGTTTATGTGTTGGCTTAGTTCTTAGACTACTTTCTGTATGGTGATTATTATTCTCCTTAAGGATCTGCATCCAAAATCCCACTCTCTCCTTATTTCTTCAGTCTCCCCACTTCAGTGTGAGTGAGAGTACTGTTATCATTTTCTATGTTTAGGTTTACTCTCTTTGTAAGATCCGCGGTGGTGGTGCTGCGGTAGCGCTGTTGCCTCACAGTAAGACGCTGTCCGGTTCGACTCTCAGCTAGAGCATCTTCTGCATGGAGACATGCGTGAATGGGCATACCTGCATTGAAGGTTGTGCGTTAGGGCTGGCACCTCAGCATGTAAAAATCAACTGCCAATCATTAGCGGACCGGAGTTCCGCTGTGGCGACCCCTAACCAGGAAAAGCCGAAAGACACAATAACAAGGTTTACTCTCTTTGTAAATACGTCAGGGATGGCTCGTGGTCCCTGCTGCTGGACTGCAACCACCTTTGAAAAAGATGAAACCCCAAAGAAACAATTAATTCTGAAAAGTAAAATAAAAATATATGTTTTTGCTATTTTACTTTTCATAGTGGAGGTTGGAAGTCAGCACATGCCATTGTGCATGTGTGAAGTTCCAAGAACATTCGAGAGACAAAAAAAAAACCACATACTCAGCTTAATTTGCTTTCCTGGCTGTTTATTACAACAGCCTAGCATTTCTCTGGAAGGCAGAAATGACACCAGTAAAGCAGCTCACTTGACTGCTGTGTGATGCAGTGAGGAGCTGTTGCCATTGGCTCAGGCTGCCCCAGGTGACAAAGGTGGCCTGACTAACAGTGAAAGCAGGAAAAGGGATGTTATTTAAATAAGCAGAAGTGCACAAGCAGTTTTTTTTGTTATATATTAATTGTTCTGCAATATATAGATATAGATATAGATATTTATATATATATCTGTATGCATCTCTATATATAGATATGGGAGCGCTACAGAATCCTGAAAGCCCAAAATCCTGAAGACCAAAATCCTGAGACCAAAATCCTGAAAGTTCAAAATTCTGAAAACGCAAAATCCTGAAAACACACAGAATACCAACACTTACTATATTCCAGCACAAGTACATACAGAAACAAATAAAACACAAACCATATTACTCTTCTCCAAATATAAGCAGGGGGGCAAGCCAACCTGTGCCCCCCACACCACCTGCTACTTAAATATATCAACTCCAAGACTGCACTTCAGTATACTGCCTCTACTTGATAAAAGATGGTGAATGTCATTGTCTGGAATTTAGAAAAGATAGTACTATGTTAGTTCATTTTAGTGTTTGCCTTTTCTGGTGGTAGTGGGGTGGGATAGGTAAGGACTGCAACCAGAAAATAATGACAGACCCTTAAATCTCAGACTTAATAGCATTTTGAAAAAAAATAATGCTGATTCAAAGCCTGTTATCCTAGCAACCTTTTAAGTCTCCCAATTTACTCAACACAGAGCTATCAAATTTGAACACATCTCAATTCTTTTTCAAAACTTTTTTGATCATTCTACTATCTAAGGTAAAGGTAGTAATAAAGGTTCTCCTCTTTTCAAATACATTCTGCTTAAGTGATGCTACCTGTCCCTCATTATTTTCCCATCAACTTACATTTAATATTTGGAGCATAATGCCTGTTCCTTCTTTTATTGACTACCTCAACTCTAATTTCACTCAAAAATTCCCCAAGGTAGCCTCTTCTAAGGAACATATTGATTACCTTATCATATTTGTTATAAAATACCTCCATGTTTGACACCATCCTGACTAGCCATACTAATTGCCCTTTTGCAACTGCTTTCTTCTGGTGTTTTGGGTGCCAACTACTGTAATGGAGGTAGGCATTTGAAAAAGTGGGTTTCCTAAGAATGTTGGAACTAATACACGTAATATTATTTCTGTTCTTAGTTAGTTTCACATACAGGAATACAATATGCTTCTTATCTGTATGTGTGTGTAAATTTTAGAAATTAGTTTTAAAAAATAGTTTCATCCTATTCGAGGGGTAATACTTCTCCATTGTGGCCATGGGTGCTGCACGTGCCCCGCATTTTGCAAACTTAATCATGGCATATTGGGAGAAAACATTTATTTTTATAGAGTATTTCAAGAGAGTTGGTTATTCTACACTTGAATTTTAGATGATATATTTATATTATGGAAATATTATGAGGAAAAACTACAGGATTTCATCCTGTATATAAATAATGCAGTGGACTTCCTAAAATTTACACACACAGCTAATAAGGAGCATATTGTATTCCTGGATGTGGTGCTACCTAATAATAGAAATAATAGTAAGTGTATTAGTTCCAACATTCATAGGAAGCCCACCTTTTCAAACACCTACCTCCATTATAGTAGAACTCAAAACACCAGAAGAAGGAGGTTGTAAAAAGGCAATTAGTACAGCTAGCCAGGATGGTGTCAGACATGGAGGTATTTTATAATGAATGTAATAAGGTAGTCAATATGTTCCTTGGAAGAGTCTACCCTGTCGAATTTTTGAGGGAAATTAGAGACGAAGTTGTCAATAAAAGAAGGAACGGGTGTTAAGCCCCAATATTAAATTTAAGTGGATTGGAAAATCATGAGGGACAGGTAGTATCAGTTAAGCAGAATGTATTTGAAAATAGGAGAACCTTTATTACTACATTTACCTTAGATAGTAGAATGGTTGAAAACGTTTTGAAAAAGAATTGAGATTTGTTCAAATTTGACAACTCTTATGTTGAGTAAAGTGGTAGACTGTCCATGTATTGTGTATAAAAAAGATAGATCATTTAAGAATTTGTTGGAACAAAATGGTGGTAGTAAAGCAAAAATGAGCTTAAAGCCAGGAATGTTTAAATGTGGAAGATGCTCCCAAAGTCCAAAGATATTTAAGATGTATAATTCAGAAGTAAGAGGGGTGAAATGTTATATTTCAAATCACTTTGACTGTAATACTAAGCAAGTGGTTTACCTTGCCAGTTGTGAGTCATGTCCAGCTTTTTATGTGGAGAAAATCCTAAGAGAATTTAAAGAAAAGGTTTATGAGCACATCTCAGATATCAAAAAAGGCAGAATGACCATTGCTTTATACAGATATTTACAGGTGTTTAAATCACACAAATTCGGTTTATAGTAATTGAACAAGTCCAAAAGGATGCCCAAGTTTATATTATTAAAGGACACTTAGAAAAAAAGTGAGTTATGGAGGCAGCTAAAACTGAATGCCATGGGTTTTCCAGGACTTAATGATTCTTGTTCAATATACCTGGTTTTAAAATTGTTATAATGCATAATGTATCGCTTCCCAAAGAGAATGTATCTGATGTATCACATTAAGATGTAATTGCACAAGTTTTCATTGGAGGATTTTATCATGTGTTTAATTTTTCAAAAGTATTTTATGATAGCTGTTTTAACATTTGTAGTTCTGATGAATTTCCAAGGAAAGTATTGATGGAACGAAAGCTACTAGTCTAGTAACCTTGTTTTTAATTATCAGATTTTATTGAGGTGCTATATTAAAGTGAAGTTTATTGTATATCAATCTGTGCATCAGCCATGAGCTGCATTCCAAGTTTACTTTTGGTCAAGTTTGTGGTTTCCTGTGGTGGAGTTATACGTTTGTAACTTTAGATTGACTTAGCTACTCTATTGGTATGTGAAGTTTAAGTGCTCCATTGTCAATTGCTTGATGATCAGTTCCCCAATGTTCCAATTATCTCATCAGGAAATAAATGCTGGCATGATGTGTCCCTTTTCTTTTGAATATTATTTTCTTTGAGTTGGTATGACTGTGGAATTGCTTATATATTTGTGGGTTGTGGGAGGAACTCCTTTGCTAAAAACTTACATTTGGGTTTTTGGCAAAATTTGTGAGGTACTTGAGTTTGGTGAGTCTGATTTTCATGGGTTTGATCTTTGATAATTCATTGTGGAACCGATCATCTCATACATAACCAGCAAAAACTCAATGAGCTTAAAAGATTAGTAGGAAACTGAGCATGCTCTGGACATAATCCAGAACATAACATGCAAACAAAATTAGAATGTTTTTTTTTTTTTTTTTTTGCAGGGGCAAGTCCCTCTACACCCCCCATACTTTCTGTTACTTATTTATATTAACTGAAAGATTGCACAATAGCAGATAAAAGGCATAATCTCTTTCCTGTTATAACATCAATCTCACATTCAGTATGTCAGTCAGGTGGTTGTTGATTTGTGACTGGCAAAACACATGTTGACAAAAATTAAAAAGTGATGGATATTAGAAAACCTGTACACACATATATATATATATATATATATATATATATATATATATATAGATGTGTGTGTGTGTGTGTGTGTGTGTATAGTAACATCTACTGCAGACTTTAAATCACTGAGTGTTATGTATAAAATAATATACTATTTATTGCTCTTTAATCTGAAGGAGTGCGGCACATGTATGAATAATAGCTGCTATGTATCACTCCACAGCCTGAGGGTACAGGGTTGTGTACATAAGTATAATTTCCTATTTCAGGGAAGAAGGCAGTGTAAATTATGCATGAAACATTTACAGTCTGTGAAGCAGTGGATGATACTGGGGTAGTGGATGATTTGTTTTAATTCATATCATTCTAACTGATGCTCCTCAGCAGAAAGGTGATACTGCTATATGCATGTGTCATAGCATTCATTCTCAGACTTTTAGCTGGCAGATGAATTGGGTCCTGTTTCCTTCTAATTCATTCAAACTAATGGGTTTTCTGAAGTATATAGGAAATGAGGTGGTAGGGTCAGGCATTGAGCCGTCCATTGCAAAATGCACTAAAGAGTTTTTAGCATGAAAGCATTTGATAACATGGAAACATCTGTTAAAAGTAGTAGTGACAGTGTATTCCTTAAAAAAAAATAGCTTCCACTCTGAGAGAGGTAGCATTTGAAATATATTCATCTGACCCAGATCTTATTTCTTTTTATTCTCAGTTTAACATGCTGCTAAGAAACAGTGTACAAAATATTTTTTTTTCTTAAAGTTTTTCTTGTTTATCATAGAGTTTCTGAAAACTATGTCATGTTTGAAGAGCATGCTCAGCTTCAGACTCCCTGATGGTTTAAAATACCATTCCATCTCTGCAGGCTGGTCTTGCTTGCTGTGCCAAAAGGGGCACCGAGGAACATGTCTGCCTTCACGATCACACCGCATAGCTCTAAACTGTGAAATGTGTTGCTGCCAAGGTCTGTTCCTTGTCATTATTTGCTTATGGCCAGCTGATGCCAGTCAAAGCAGATGGAGGCTCATTGGACTAGAAAGTCACTTTGGCACAGAAATGAAGGACAAAAAATACAGGTTATAACAGAAAGGGAAATGCAGAGCTTTAATAATTGCTTGATCTCTGCAGGCTTAGTACAAAAAACTTTGAGTGAGAATGATATTTCAGGCCATTAAAACTTACTGCTATTTTAAACAGATAACTTTAATTT
The DNA here is from genome assembly GCF_019279795.1 of Protopterus annectens. Lineage (NCBI taxonomy): Eukaryota > Metazoa > Chordata > Ceratodontiformes > Protopteridae > Protopterus > Protopterus annectens. Next base: position 1,027,943,566 of record NC_056732.1, on the reverse strand, counting down.
ACTGAATACTAGCAGTACATAAAAAAGAGGGAAAGAGTTTTATAGTTATGAAAATGATGTTACTTGACTTAAAAGAGATGACAAGGATTTATAGCAGCCAGCCTAAAGCCGAATATGTTTCAGTACAGTGTGCCATTATAATGGACTGTTTTAGACATTTTATTTTTAAATTCACAGCTTAGTTGAATTTCTGTTGCTTGGTATGCCTGTAGAAAGCTTGCTTCACAGAACAGTACAAATACAAGTGCTCCAATAACCATGATTAAAATATTAATTTCTTGATGCTTTCAGTGGCAGTAGTATGTACACAATGCACCATTTAATAATGTAACCATTTTATGTCTAAAAATGATAATTGCCCCATTGCAAATATTGCAAAGTGGTAAATACTGCACAAATTGTACCAGACTTTACCGAAAAAGATTACCTTTTCTAATCATTATATAGTGGAACATATTAACCTTTTTCAAATTATATTACGCTCACAAAATTGTTTTCTAACAATATGTTTAAACAGCCTTACTTTTTAAATCTACGTTTCAAATTATGCAAATTGACCCTCTACTTCTTGCATGCATGTCACACAAACTTATGCTTACTGAGCTGTTAATTATATTCTACTGCTATTATTGCATATTTCTCAACCTCTTAGACCACGAAATCTGGACAAAGACACAAATAAAAGTGGAACAAAGGCCCAAACATAGGGTCAAATTTCAAATACTGCTCTTACAAACTTAGAAAGTTGATAGAATAACATGTTTTGCATTAGAATTAATTTTCTGAAGGGTATGAAGTCTGAAACTGAATTGTCTGTCATTACTTTCTAACTTCAATCTTTAATAATTTGACAATAATTTGCCAGAAAACCACAATTTTATGAAAAACGGACCAAAACTATGAGGCAAAAATCTGAACATTCTGTGAAAATCTGTACAGTTGAGATGTATGTTTGTTGTATTTGATTGCATTTTTTGTTCTTTTTCAGTCATTTTAGATTTGATTGATTTTTCATAGCCTCAAGGACTTTAGACAACAACTGCTTTGTCAAGTTCCTGCAAATGCTGTCCCTCTCCTTCTTTTACTAAAAATCATTTCAGTGCCTTTTTTAGTGAATCTTGTCTTTGCATTTTGTGAACAAAGTATTTGAGTTGAAGTTTTACTATCAGACCTTCCAATGGACAGTCTGTGTTTAGTTCTTTAAATACTGACTGATCTGATCCTATTGTAATCCAAGGAATCCTCAAAAGATTTCTCTAACACGGCAGTTCATAAGCATCAGTTTTCCAGAGCACAACCTCCTCATAGTCTAGCTATTTCAGTCATATGTTTTTTTACTGGGAAAGCCATGGCTTTGACTATATAGACCTTTGTTGATTATACATCTTTGTTCTTTAAAATCTTATCTAAATTTGCCATAGCATTCCTTCCAAGAAATAAGCGTCTTTTAATTTCATAGCTGCAGTCAGCATTTGCAGAAATCTTTGAGCGCAACCCCCCCTCCTAAAAAACAATAAATAAAATCTGTCACTGCCTTCACTTCTTCCCCACCTATTTGCAAAGAACTAATGAGTCTGGGACCAGTCTGGTGGTGTAGAGGAATAAAACTCTAACTACATCCCAGTTGCCCTGGGTTTGACAAATGGCTTGGGTATCTGATGGAGTGACAGGATGGGATGGGTGTGCCTATTCCAGGTGGGAGGGAATTCAGTGATGACAGTCCCTTAGGGAGAGGTTCAAAGAGGGGAGTTGTCCTCAAATGTAGCCAAAGAACATGGGGGATGGGGAAGGAATGTGGGTAGGGAAAAGAAATAAAAAAAAAATCCCATCTAGGACAGAAGAGGAGAAGACTGAACCCCCAGAACAGGCTTAGGATCCACAAACGGCTCCAGCACAGTATCAGAATAAGTCCAGTTGGGTAAGAGAAAAAGCTGGTGGACCTCACATTGACATAGGGCACTGGGGGCAGGGCTAGTTACATGATGCTCCAAGGGGGATTTCCCAAAAAACGAACTCATAGTGCTAAATGGCATAAATTACTTTTTACTTACATTCAGAAGCAAACTACAATTTTTGCTTTCTCCTTTCATCTTCATAAACAGATTTTCAACTATTCCATACTGCATATCAAAATTCTCAAAACAATTTTGATTCCAACATTTGATTCATCTAACTTAGCATTTATGCATGATCACCTTATAAATTAAATAAGTAGGATGGCAGTATACAGATTTTCTGTTCTCCTTTCTCAGTATTGAACCTGTCAGTTGTTTTATAATTGGTTCTAAATGTGCCTTATTTTTACATATACAGATTCTTGGGGAGGCATATATGTTGACCTGGTACCCCAATTTCTCTAAATCCCTGCTACAATTTGTTATACTCCAGATAGTCCAAAGCTTTACAGTAGTCAATTTTCTCCATTACCAGTGGATGTTGGTAGTTTGATCTCTGGTGCCTCTGCCCCTTGTAAAACCAACTTATACATGGGGCAGCTCTCAGTCCCTACATGGCTGGAGTTTAGCTTGCAGGATTTTGAGAAGTACCTTGTTATCATTTATTATTTATTTAATTTATTTATTGACATTTGTTAATTGGGTTTGTCCAGCTGGGCCTGAGACCCATTTGCAGTGGAGATCCAAGGAGAAAAGCTCCAGTTACAGACAGTATATTATACATAAAAGTTTGGTTTACAATACATAGAAATTCAGTTTATAATACATAAAATTGCAGTTTACTATACAAATACATAGAGATTCACAGTGATTAGATAAGAAAATGAATTAGGTAAGTTGTGGAGTACTGTAAATAGTAAGAAGTAGTATTTTAGAAACAGTACAAATTGTGAGGTATGAGAGATGAGAATGCTTGTATAAGGAGGAAGGGGTATCAGGAGGTAGATTAAGAATCTAAGGTAATATGAGGGAAAACGTTGTAGAAGATTAGGATAAAGGATAACAGTGGAGTTAGGGAGGGTTACGACAAGTACAAGTTTTGGTGTTAAGTAAGTGAAGTCTGACTTCTTTCTTAAAGTGAATTGGGTGGGTAATGGAGCGTATGCATGATGGACGTTTATTCCAAGCTTGGGATACAGTGGATTTATACAGTAGTTTACTGATAGTTTTCTTTGGTTGGTAGATGTCTAGGATTTGCTGGTTAGAGGTGCTGAGTCTGCAAGTGAGAGTATAGGTGGATACTAGGAAGGAGAGAGTAGGGAAGGAGGATTGGGTGATTTGAAATTGTGATAGAAGGAGTTGTTGTGAAAGTTGAAGCCATTGTAGAGAGTTGAGTGTGAGGCAATGGTGTGAGTTATAAGGGGGAGTTTGTGACAAATCTTGCTATTTTGTGGTAAGTTTGTTAGAGGTTGGCCAGGGTAGTGGACTGGATGTTAGTTAGGATTGGCGTGGCATAAAGAAGGGAGGGGAGAAGAAATGCCTGTGTGTCTAGCATTAGAGGTCAAGAATTTATGGTTTTGATAGAGCATACCCGACTTTTGGTGATTTTTTTATACTTTGAAGAATATGCAAGTTAAATTTAAGTTTATCATCAATGATGGCACCTAGAAGCTTTGTGTGGGAGTCGGGTTGTATGATGGTGTTATTGGAGGATGTGATGAGAAAGGTAGATTTAAAGTGAGTGAAAAAACATGGGAGGAATAGCAGGAGATTGTTTTTGGGGGTTCAGGATGAGTAAATTATCAGAAAGCCACTTTTCAATGGATACAAAAGGGTCCTGGGTAAGAGCGTGAAGGTCAGAGATATTTCTGGAAGTGCATATGAGAGTAGAATTGCCAGCCTATTGAATTAGAGCAGATTGTTTGCAGGAAGCATGAAGTTCATTTGTAAAGATGTTGAACAGGAGGAGATGCAAGATGGAACCTTGTGGTACCCCGGTTGTCGCTAGGAGGTAGGGTGAGCAGGAGGAGAACCATTGAACAGAATGTTGTCTATGACACAGGTAGCTAGAGAAAAAGGCTAAGGTGGAAGCAGATAGATTGAGGTTAATGAGTTTAGTTAGAAGTAAAGGATGAGAGACAGTGCCAAAGGCTTTAGAGAGATTAAAGAAAATGCAGGACACGAGGTGGTTTTTATTATGGGCCTCAGTTATTCTATGTGTAAATCACAGGAGGGCTGTAGCAGTGCTGTGGTTAGGGCAGAAGCCATGTTGAGTTGGTGTGAGAAGGTTCTGTTGGAGGAGATAGTTTAGGAGCTGTGTATGTACACATTTTTCAAGTATTTTGGAGAGTGGATGGCAATTGGTCGAAAGTTTGATGGGTCAATTGAGTTACCCCTTTTATGCAGGAAGATGGTAAAGAAGGATTTCCAAATTTCTGGCATGGTTGCTTCCTGAATAGATCTATTGATTAATAGGGATACTGGATAGGCTACAGATTCAGTGGCTATTTTGAGGAAAGTGGGTGGGAGATTGTCTGAGGGGGGAGAGCAGGGTTTAAGCTTCAGTAGGAGTGATTTAATGTAGAAAGTCAGAACTGGTTGAAAGGAGAAAAGGTTATTGTTGTGGGGGATTATGGTGGATGTCGCCAGCAAGTAGCATGTTACTAGGAAGTGAAGTACAATGTGTTAGTAACAAGAGGTGGTGGTGAAGTCTTGGTTTGGCTTATGGGAGAGAGGGCAGTTCTCAAATATAATAAGTTTTTAAAAGCAGTTAATGTAGAAGTTGAAGAGAGATGGGGGAGATTAAGATGGAGTGAGATGGAGGGCATAGTTTGGCGATACATGTGGTAGGAGAGTATATGATAGGCTGGGAAATGTTTGTGTGATAGGAGGTTAGAGTAGAGAGCAGTGTTAGAATTGGTAAGGCAAAGTATAAAAGTAGCATGTTAGGTTGTGTGGGGAGTAAAGGTGAGAGATGAGTGGATGAGCTGGTTTGGGAACAGGAGGTGATGCAGTAGATAGTGATGGGGTAAGGGTTGGGTGATAGCAAGCAGGAAGTGGAGTATGATTGGTTGATATAGACAGGAAGTGGAGGGAGTGGACAGGATAAAAGTAATTGAAGTGGGGGTGTGTGGGAATGGGGGTAGGGTAGAGGAGCAAAGTGAGCCCAAGCAGACCGAGGGCAAACGGAGTGGGGCTATACCCACAGTGACCTCAGAAGTCCCCAAGAAAGACAATCAGTGATACTGGTAAGCTTTTTCTCAGAGGAGGCAGGAGAGGCTGGAAGGAGCAGAGAACAGGCACAGGGAGAGAATCTGAAAGGTCAGTAGGGAGGGAGATATCAGGATCTAGTAAGAAAGCTATCAAAATTGAGCAGGATAGAGTAGTGCAGGAGGGCAGGCTAGAGAGAAAAATAGCCAGAGATGGGAGCATAGAAGATAGGGATCTTAACAGTGAGAGTATCTGTAGAAGCCAGAGGAGGGGGAGAAACTGATTAACTGGAAGATGGAGGACTAGGGAGTCACCCAGAGATATGCAGGAAGCAGTGACCAGGGGAAAAAAAAACAGTATTGGTAAGGCATTTAACAATTAACTTTAATAGGACATACTTCCAAATTCCACCCAAAATAAATGGAAAGAGGCAGTCTTCAATGGGTCTTGGGTGCAGGTAGTTTCCAACCAGGGTAGGTCTGTGTGAAACAACTGCAACTGTTTTATAATTAGATAATGTTTTTTAACATTCCTCTTTGTTGAGACTGGAATATAAACTGATCTTTTCTAACCCAATGGCCACTGTTGTGTTTTACAAATTTGCTGGCAAATTCCAAGCAACACTGTAACAGTAATAGCATCATTTTACAAGATTTTGAATAAATCATTTGGAATTTCATCACTTCCTGCAGCCTTGTTTTAGCAACACTTTTTAGAGCCCATTTAATTTCATCTTCCTGGAGGCTTTTCTTATTTAATTTCATTTCATTTTTAGCTTTATAATGAGGAGGTAACAGTTTGAAACACATTCATCTCCAGGTCTCAGTTTTGCTAACAGTGCTAAGATCTTCCATCTTTGACTGCAAAATATATAGCTAATCCTTAAGATATTTGGGGATCTGGCTAGACAATGAGCACACAGAAAAGTTGACAGCCAACATCAACAGTCAAATGGGCCACCAAAATATCTCAGTTTCTCTCACATCCAACAAGGGGTGATATACAAAAAGGAAAGCTCTTTGCCCAACTTGAGTATGGTCTCCCCTCTGTCAAAACAGTGCCAAGTTTCAGACCATCTCCTTTAAATGTCTATTCACAACTAACTCACCATGGAATTAACACCATTGCCTTACTCTTTCAAAGGTTACGTGCCTTTCAGAACATGCCAGATCTTCTTCATGGTTCCTTACTCTTCAAAATGCTGAGAAATGGCATCCCCTCCCCTCTCTCTTCCAAACCTTTTACACCTATAACCTAAGAAGCCAAGCCAGATGTGGTGCCTCCCTAGAAACCCCTTCTCTCAAACAGCACTCTACTAGCCATTGTTTCTCTGTACTAGTCCCAAAACTATGGCAATCACTTCCTATGATTTAACTGATCACACATATTACTCCCTGTTTAGGCCACAATTCAAACAGTACTTACTAAGTAGCTTAAATGATACTGTCCATTTAAAGGACATGTCACTTAAACTATCTCCAGCTGAGTGCTACCTTTATCTCCCATATACCTGCTCCACTTGATTAACTCACTCATCCTAACCTATGATTCAGCTTATCGCTCCATTGCTGCTCTAAACCCAGTACACATAATCTAATTCCCTCTTATATCTTACTCATCTCTATAAGCTTTCCTGACCTAGCAGCTACTACCCATATCTCCACCATCTCTACTTCTCCTACTTTAATATTATTTTTCCTTTTCTGTTTCATTTATGTAACCAATTTTTTTTGGTTTGTTAGACCTATGCATACATTGTTTGTCAGATTGTCTATGTTTACTCATAAATCTAAATTACTTGTATAGTGTACATTCTTTTGTTGCATTATGATGTAACCTAAGATGAACCTGTAATGAGTCATTGTTTGATTATTGTTGTGCCCCAGAAAACAAATTAAAAATAAATAAATAAATAAAATTGATCTGATTTTTGTATTGACATCTATTGATAACCACGTGTATACCCGTCTCTCAGTTGTTGAAAGAGAATGCTTACTCTTACCAGTGAATTATCTCAGCAGAATTCTGTTGGTCTATATCCTACTTCATTTTGTATTCCAAGGCCATACTTTAACATTATTATAGCTGTAGTTTGATAACAGCTTTAGCACGCAAGATATTTTTGCTGTTATTTCCAGAAGGTGCTGGTTGACTTGGTTGAACTATAATTGTACAAATGATGCATGTATTGTTCTAGCCTTCACTCTGATATTGTAACTCTACTGTTGTCTTACTATATGGCTCAGGTCATGGCTGAAAATTGTCTTTGGACCAGCTCATTTGTCCAGCTAACAAAGATAAAATATTACACAATAAAAACAGATTGGTACAGAATGCCGTGTTTATTTATTTATTTTTTTAATTTTTGACAGGTTAAGTATGTTGACACAGGGACTCACCTTAGGCATGGGCATAGCAGGCAACCATAACAAATTGAGTAAAGTTCCAACCATAGATGGCTCATTACACAGATCTGCATGATTTTAGTTTTCAGGTAATATCAGTACATACCTTTACTGTGCAGAGAGGCAATATAATTATGTTAATAGCTTCATTTTCTTACATGTGCAATCAGTAAAACAATACCAATAAAAATTATGCATTGTAGAAATTTTAACTTTATAGTTCAATTAGAGAAGATAGGTTTCCCTATGTGAATATGAACCACAAGTTTTTGGCTAAATCACATGCCAAAGATGGTGAGCCAAAAACCATAAAAAATACAAAAAAATCTTTTTGCAGGGGAGTAAGCCCCTTTGCACCCCCATACCTCTCCAAATTATATATCAATACCATGTTCGCATCACAGTGAAGAAAAATGGAACCCCCTTTGAAAATTGTATTTCCAGCTTGCACAATACAATACATTGTGGTGAAACTCACCGCAACATTAAATTCTCACAATAAAGGTACTCAGGGACTATAGCAAGACAAAACCATAAGTATGCTGAGAAAATATCATTATGTATAAGCATCTTTTAACACAGAACTGCATCAGTAAAACACTGCAAATATAAAAGTGATCACTTTGTCTCAAAAGAAATTATAAAATCAGGAGTAAAATGTTAATGAAATTGAAAATAGTCTGTAGTTTTTAGTAAACATGAAGACTGGAGGCATTTTATTTATTTATTATTTATTTATTTATTTTATTTTACATTTGTCGACCAGGATTGTCTGAAGAGCCCTTTTTCAGCGGAGGCCCGGGGAGAAAAGATCCAACATTTTAAACAATTTTCATTATAAATCAGCATTAAACAACAACGTTACAGGATTATTACAAGGCATTAAGTAGGAATACAATGTTATACAGCGTCAGTAATCAGGAGTATAGCAACTATTTCAAGATGTATAAAAAGAAATATGTAATTAAGATGAATATAATTTTTGGGGTAAGTGTTTACAAAAACCCAGTTTTATCATAATGTAGTTGCATGACAATTACAATAGAATGTTTGTCTGAGGCGATTTGCTTAATAGATTTTTAGAAGACAGTAGAAAGAGTAGTCAAGGAAGATTAGAGAGAGCTAGCGAGAAGTGTGAGTTAAGGGCAGAATGTAGATTAAGGTATGAGAAGTAGGGGATGTTTAAGGAGGGAGAGTGCAGTGGCAGAACCAGTGACTTTTAAAGTGCTCTTTGGTGGCTGTCTTAAAATGTTTAGGATGTGTAAGGGTCCTGATTTCAAGTGAGAGCCTATTCCAGGCAATAGTGGGGTGATAGCTGTACATGTTGTATCCAGATTTAGACTTGGGTTTGTAGATTTGTAGTTCGTCTTGGTTAAAGCTTTGAATAGGTCTGGAGGGAGAATAATGGGAGATGAAAGGGGATAGTATTGGGCAGTAGGAAGGCTGGTATAGGATAGAATGGATGATCTAGAGCTGAGAGAGAAGAAGCTGGTGGGGTAATTGAAACCAGTTTAGGTGTTTTAGAGAGAGACAGTGATGGGATTTGTAGGTTTGTTGGGCAGTAAATCTAGCAACCTTGTTGCGGGTAGATTTGAGTTTGGTCAGGAGTGCTGAGTTAAGATTTGTGAGAATTTGAAAATTGTACATTAGGCTGGGTAGAAGGTAGGTAAGAAAGAGAGTAATCTTGGCTTCAGAGTTAAGGAATTTCTTGCTATGGTAAAGGAGCCCTAGTTTTGAATGAGTCTTTTTGATACAGTTATTAACATGCAAGTCAAATTTAGGCTGATCGTCAATGGTTATGCCTAAGAGCTTAGTGCTGGATACTACCTGAATGGGAGTGTTATTAAGGGACTGTATGGAGAAGGAGGGTTTAATATTGTTGAACGTTTTAGGTAGGAAGAGTAACAGCTTTGTTTTTTTTAAGGTTAAGGATGAGCTCGTTGCAGGAGAGCCATGTTTCAACTAAGTTAAAAGATGCCTGAGTAGCTGAGAAGAGCTTAGAGGGAGAGTTGGCTGTGGTGATGACTGTAGAATCATCTGCGTATTGCACTAAAGATGACTGAGGACAGGAGGTATAGAGCTGATTGGTTAAGATATTAAAAAGTAAAGGCCCTAGGATAGATCCTTGAGGTACACCCATTTTTACAGGGAGAGGAGGGGAGGTGCAGAGTGCCATCTCACTGATTGAGATCTATCAGTAAGGTAGGTGGAGAACCAGAGGGGAAGTTGAGGTTATGCAGTTTGTGCAGCAGAAGAGAGTGTGGGACAGTGTTGACAGCTTTTGAGAGATCCAAGAATAGGCAAGAAATAAGTTTATTGTCATCCATGGCTATAGAGACAGTGTTGAGGAAGGATAATAGAGCTGTAGTGGTGCTATGTTTAGGTCTGAAGCCATGTTGAGTGGGTATAAGCAGATTTTCTTGTATTAGATACTGCATAACTTGTTTATGAATAAATTTTTCTAGTACTTTAGAGAGAGGGAAGAGGATAGTGATAGGTCTAAAGTTGGAGATATCAGAGGAGTTACCTCCTTTGTGTACAGGTAGAGTGTAGCATTGTTTCCAGATGGAAAGGACTTTAGGATAAGGTTAGAGAACTTCAAAAGTTATTGTATTAGTTAGTATTAAGGATAAAAAGCAAGGTTAATGTTTATATAAGTATTGACGGTATTCAAACAGTATATGCACATCTTTCAATTTGGAAAACAAGGGCTTTTGCAAAGTTTGGAAGTTCTTAAAGTTTTCATTATAGACTATGATCAAAATATATTTGTTTTCTGTTTATATGTAGACTGTGCTGCATTTATTGAGTGTCAAAGAACAGTTAATGAAAAGTATAGTGCAGTGAACAACACATTTCTGTATTCTGTAGAACTGTGATACCAAGTGAGCTCTGTGTCTGGAAATTGCAACTGCATACCTTCTGCTCTTCATTAAAACTTCTTTGAAAAGGGGAACGGTATTAATTGAGAATGCATACTGATGTTCGACTACAGCTTTTAGCTACAGTCTCCAAATCTCATAACCAGTCCACAAAAAGAGTATGGAGTTTCTCCAGCTGTGACATGACACGGCTGACAGGCAATTTATGAAGATCAGCCAGCCGAAGAGTAAAACCTCACAGTTATCAATCTTATTTATTACTTATGTAGCCTACCTTGAAATTGAAACAGTAGTTTAAAATGCAGTCACAGTGGGCATGGCCAACCTAATCCAAAGTGGCAGCGTAAATCTGTCTTGTGAGTTTATGGCAGAGAATGAATGAATAATTTTGCAGGTGTAGCTTACCCAGTGCTTACATTTTAAGATGAGCTAGACTACCAAGCATTCATTGATGCACAGATAGATTTAAATGAGACTTACTAGGGGAAATGATGATTATAACGTCTACAAGATTGTTTCTGCTTATTAATGAGACAGAGGCATATCCTATAATTTAGCCTTTAACCAGAATGAGAGACTGCTAACAGCAGAAAAAAAATAACTTCACTATATAAAGATTTTGGTAGTAGATGAACTGGGAAACTGCTTCAGAAGGAATGCTGTCTCCAGATCAGACATGTCACAGGCAATTCTGGATACTGAGTTTTGAGACTTTATGACTGGAATAACGAGGCAAGTAATGCAGGTAACTCTTCCTTGTCACATAGAAATAGCAAGAATTAATTTGGATGGCAGGGGAAGATAAGGTCTGATTTCCAAATATGTTACGAACATGGAATCCTTTATAATGCAGGGCTAGGTGATCATGAATAGTAAGAAAAAGGTTAGGGAGTCCCATGGGGAAATATATCTTAAAGTTTATGGAAGATTATACTTCTATTTTATACTGGGCTACTGGGCCCACAAGGACATGCAGTCATCTTAAAAAAAAAAAAAAAAAAAAAAAAAAAGGAGGTCCTGTCCTTCAGAGGATTCTAGTACACCCTTCAGGATTGCACAGGTCAATGGAATTAAAAAGCTGTTATGCAGAGTCATTATTGTTCCCATTGCTCCAGGAACACTGAAGACACACACTGTTTTGGCAGTCTGGAGCATCATCCTATAACATATAAAGAGACAAGCATGCTGTCACATATAAAGAGATAAGCATGCTATGACATATAAAGAGACTGAGGTGAAGGCCCGCATACAGAAATAACAGAGAGGTGAAACCTCACTGCAACTGAAGAGGCAGAAGTGGAATCATGATGCAAGTCTGGGTCATCATCATCATTCTCTTTCGGCTTTTCCCGTTAGGGGTCGCCACAGCGGATCATCTCTTTCCATTTCTTCCTATCCTCTGCATCTTGCTCTGTCACACCAACCGCCTGCATGTCCTCTCTCACCACGTCCATAAACCTTATCTTAGGCCTTCCTCTATTCCTCTTACCTGGCAGCTCCATCCTTAGCATCTTTTTCCCAATATACCCATCATCCCTCCTCAGCACATGTCCAAACCAACGCAATCTCGTCTCTCTTGCTTTGTTTCCATCAAGACATGGCACGCACAGCAACTCACCACTCCACAAAGACATGCATGAATCAGCTATACAACTAGAATTAGATCTAAGAATCCGATTGTCTGTGCAAAAATCACATCTCAAGTATGGCACATTAAATGTTTGGCTCAAAGATTATTGGTGATGGGGTTCAGGAAAGTGTGTCAAAAATTGTTTGCCTAGAAAAGTGGATTTCAAAAAGGAGATTACAGTGCCAGTTATCTTCCTGTGACTTTGAAATGATACATGAATACTGTTGAATCTTCCAGAAAATCAAAAGACTTGACTGGTCTGTCCAGGAAAAAATAGAGAGAAGTGGAATCAGCTCATGGCTCAAGCAAATCAGCCAGCACTCAACAGAGCAACTACCGCAGTCTGACTCTTTCTTTTGCTGTCAGTAAGCTAATTAGAGATGCTAAGGTGATCCTATTGCCAGTCTCATTATAGGATGAAAACAACAGTGGAGATGTGGAACTTTTCAAATTGTGATAAATGACACTTGTGCTGCACTATTACATCTTTTTATTTATTTTTGTTTTTATTTTTTTCAATGTTATTGAACAAAATAACATTAACTAACATATTAAAAATCACATTATTACACCAGTTTAAATTAAGCCAAAATTCTCCAAATGTCACCTAATTTACTGGCAGAAATTTAACATATGAAGATGAGCTCTATAGACTGTACAGCAGTATAGCTTAAAAATGTATCACTTAATATATATTTAAGACAAGTAAGGGGTGGAGACAAGCCATGAAACACAAGGTGACACTGACATCACCCTTAAGTATAGGAGACTCTTACTGTTTAAGCAATTAACTTACCAATATATCAAAACCAAGGCATTCATTTATTCAGAAGAGCTTGTCTACCTTTCCCTTAACTCTGCCAAGGATGGTCCCAAGCCTGGCTGCAAATGGAGGAGGGGGGTGTCACTCTACGTGGGGTGACCAGAACTGGGAAACCAGGGAAAACTAGGCAAGAAACCACATGGAAATTTGAACAAATTCATTTGCACATGCTAAGGCATCAGGGGTAGCTGATGCACCAGCACTGGTGATCGAGGGTGCTGGTGAGAAGTGGGCTACTGGCTGAAGGAAATTCAGTACACTGAAGTTGGAAACCTGCATCACTGCATGGAAAATTCGAACTGGCCACCACTTCGGTCAAAAGGAAATCATTGCTAAAGAATTAATGAAATGCAAAATCACGACTGCTGCACTATCAGAGTTACGACTCACTGGATTTGGAACATTGACTGTCCAACCATCTACAGCTGATAAAATGATGATGCTGTACTACTGTGACTGTAAGAAGTGAGAGAATAGCATTGGGGTTATAGTGGATAGCCAGGATGCAAGAAGCATAATCGCTTTCTAACCAATATCTGACTGCCTGGCAGCACTCACAGTCAATGGTACCATCAATACCCACACCCTGTTCATCTATGCATCAACCAAGATGAGTCCAGACCCAGCCAAGGATAACTTCTACAACCAGCTCCAATATATGCTGGATTTGATCCCACGGACCGAGATCATCTTGGCGGGAGACTTCAACGCCCACAATGGCGAGGACAAATCCGGTTGGGAAGGAGCAATGGTTAGATTTTGCCATGGGAACATAAATGATAACAGCCTTAACCTTCTGTCCTTTGCTGCATCGAATGATCTCATTGTGAGAAATAGGCATTTCCAGTATCCCTGCAAGCACCAGCTCTCAGGGCAAAACCCATCTGGTGAGGACTCGGCCATATTAGACTACATCTCGGTCAACTCTTGCTTCAGATCATCACTCAAGGATATCCATGCTATGCAAGGACCTGACTGTGGCTCCAATCACCTTGTGAATGCCTAAAACGTTGGAGGGAATTCTTTCAAGACCTTTACAACCATGACCACTCTCATGGACCAATGTTCGATCCACCACTCATCGATGTTCCTGAGGTCCCAATGACTGATGCAAAGCCAACAGTTGAAGAGTTGGAATCAGCTATCAGAACACTGAGAAATGGCAAGGCGCCAGGAGTAGATTAGATGACTGCAGAAGCAATCAAGGCTAGAAGCGATATCCTGCTCCACCGACTCCAGCACTGATGAAGCTGCTATGGGTTATGGAACAAATACCATCTACATGGAACAAGGCCATCACTATACCCATCCACAAGAAGGGGGACAACAGGGAATGTCTGAACTACCATGGCATCAGCCTGCTCTCCATCACTGGCAGAGTCTTCATGAAGATCATACAATCCAAGCTGCAGAAACACTGTAAGCAAACAAGCAAGGAAGAACAGGCTGGATTCAGACCAAACAGAGGATGCTGTGATTAAATCTTCACCATCTGTCAGCTAATGGGGAAAAGAATACAATGTGGACAACATACTGTTATTGTCTTTATCAATTTCAAGTCTGAATTTTGACTGTATCCACTGGCCTGCCCTGTGGAAGACATTAAATGCTGAGCACATGAAGAAGAAAATCATCAGACTTCTTCAAACGTCATACAATGGTTCATTCAGCCAGGTGTGCATTGGGAACAAATTGTCTGAAGAGCTTACTATCCAGACTGGGGTCTGTCAATGGGATGTGGTCTCTCCACTGTTGTTCAGCATAGTGGTGGATGCCATCATGAGGAGAGTATTTAAGGGCACAAGAAGATTTCAGTACAATGAAACCCATTCTGTGTCTGACCTGATGTTTGAATGACAGTGCCATTTTCGCATATTGTAATACTGAAGCCACAGATATCCTCAATGACATCGCTCTAATCACCCAATTGTATTTCCTACAGATAAACATGGACAAGACCAAAGTGATAGCAACCAATGGGTCACAAGCCACTATCCACCTTTGGGGAGTTCAGATAGAACAAATGTAAGAATTCAAGTATCTGGGTTTGCTGGTCCAGAAGAAGAAGGTGGTATCAGCAGCTGAAGTTCATAGCAGGATTGGACAAGCTTCTGCAGCATTTGCCTCATTCAAGTGGTGTCTAAGGAAGAGGAAAAATATCTCTGTCACCACAAAGATTTGCCTTTTTCAGGCACTGATCTTGCCAATTATGGATCAGAACGTGGATCCTCCTTAAGCCAGACCTAAACAAGCTTGAGGTTTTCCAAATGCAATGCCTGCACCAAATCTTGGGAATCTTATTTCATGACTGTATTAGAAATGAGAACATCCAGACTAGATGTGATCACCAGCCAATGATCAGCAAACAGATCCAGAAAAGGAGGCTGCACTGGTTTGGACTCGTGTGCAGGATAGACACCCACCACTTGCCTTACAAATTATCATGGAGAGAGCGCCCCATGAACTGGTGAATTTACAAATATGCACCAAAGAAGATCTGGGCTAAACAGGTTGAGGAGGATCTGAGTAGCCAGTGACTCATCCTACAGGAGGCCAGAAAAATTGCCATGGACTGAACAGCATGGAAAGGCATCATGAAAGAAGCCTCGAATTCAGAGTCACCCACAACAGCTTACCAACTATTGGGTCGACCACCTCTGCTGACTGCCAGCTAGGAACAAAAGAAAAAGAAGACCTTCTCCTCAGTTAATATTTCATCAGCATCCACTAATTCAGTTACAAGCTTCTTCAATTCATCAATTTTTGGTTTCAGTATTGTCTTGCATTTTCTCATTAAAATCTTTTAGATAAACAGGTTATGCTACAGACTGATGGCTTACTGTGTGTGTGTGTGTGTGTGTGTGTATAGCTGCATTTCCTGCTAATGACCTAAAAATAAAATTCCAAAAGGAAGGGGACATTCTGACCTAATTCAGACTGTATCAAGTCTTTTAGTTCTTCTCAAAAGTTGACCAGTTTTGGACAATTCCAAAATGTGTAAAACCAGTCTTCCCTTGCTCCAGTAAGGCATCCTTAACCCCCCCTTCCCCATTAACATTGGGCCATACATGTATTTTGAAACCTGGAAGAATGCATAGAAATAGCAAAATAGACATTTCCATGCAAAAATTGGTATTTACTAGATGAACGTATGTCACCTTGTTCTCAATCAGGGCTTTATCTCTCTTTCCCACCAGCACTGGTTATTCCAACACAAAATTGTTTATTCATCCTATAACTGGTGCTAATGTTTGATTGAGTTATAATTTTTTTTTGCCCATTGCCAAAATAATCTCTTCCCGATCCTATCACACTTCTCATATCCAATTAAGATCAACATATTTGGCCATGCTATCCTCTCTTTAATTCTAAACCATAATCTGAGTTGGTTTATCATATGCTGAAAAGCAAACATCTTCAATCTGTTTTCAACCACTACATTCCACTGTTAAAGAGTCAAAATCCTTCTTTCCTCAATGAGTTGACCATCACTCCCATACAGCACGAATCATAAGTGCTGATCCCTATCTGTATAACTTCTTTTAAAGTCACTTCTTGTAGCTACAAATCAAAAGGGCCCTAACTTTCTCTCCTAGCTATCTCTAGGTTGTTGCCCCTACCATATGAAATGAATATACCACCTTTTGATCAAATTTTGTAAATCATTTGGAAGGGGGCTTTAAAAACCTCAGCCAAATGCAAAAGCTGAGGCAAAGCAAGTATTTACAGAACTAAAATATTCTAATCAAAGACCAACAATAATACTTTTCATTTCTAAAGAATTCCTTTAATTTGTCCTTAACAACCTTATACTTAGTAGAGACTGTACCTAATACTATGTCAACTAACTGAATACTTAACTATTTTAGCTAGTTGGGGCCTTTTAAGCATGGAAAATGGACTTCCAACATTTTAGATGGGTAATAAGGCACACAAATCAATTTAGTCTTACCTTTATTATCTTTATATGCTAATATGTTAGAATTTCTTTCAAAGATGCAAAAAAAAAAAAAAGATCCCATCTATTTCTGGATCCATCAGTCAACAGAATGTCATTTATATGGACACATGATGACAATGTGATGTCCTTGCTGTTAAAACTTTTATTCAAATTTGTCATAGTTTCCTTCCAAAAAGCAATCACCTTTTATTTTAATAGCTGTAATCACCATCTGCAGAGAACTTTTTAAAACACCTTTTTTGAATTATCACTTGTGACACAGCAAACTTACATTTATATAAAAGTAATCAAACCATATTAACAAGTTCACATGTATAAACATTACACATCACATATACTGCTATATATCATATAGACAAAGCAACATTACATAAATTGTTCACTTCCTGCCTTCTCTTAAATCTTGTTCTGCCTCTAAAACATCTTTCTGTATGTATTGTTCAAAAAATTTCCATTTTCTACGTAAATTATTCCTACCCCTTTTCTAAAGATCCTACTTCCTGTACTTTCATCTGTGTTAACAAAATTCAATATAGTTGGTTTAGATTTTGATTTCCATTTTCTAGTAATTGTTTTTTTTTTGGCAGCCACCAGAATTAAACTTAAAAAGGCCTTAGTATGTATATGCAATTCCGATCCTGTATCACAACTCAAAAATTAATTTTCTTAGGTACAGTTATGTGCTTACCCAATATTCCTGACAGAGTACTTTGTAGGAAATTTTAAAGCCTGCCAACTCATTACACTCTGAGAACATATGCTCCCAGGTATGTCTTTCTCCCAATTACATCTCCAAAATTTGCCATCTACCTTAGAAAAAAAATCTTTGGAGTCTGCTTGGGCTATAAAAGTATTTGTGCAAACACTTACAGGCAAAAATCCTAAATCTTCTAGATTTTGATACATATTTGGGAGCCATACAATATTGTCTCTTTGTGAATTGCATATCTAATTTCTCTTTCCAAACTTATCTGACCTCTTCTGGTTGATTCCTATAGTTATCATGCAATATGTTATGTGCCCTACTAATTATACCTTTTTAGGCAACTTCTGCTCTAGATTCAATTAAAAACTCAACCAGTGCTACACTTTCATTTAGGATTCCCCTCTCCATTTTTGATAGGGGAGGCAATCACTAGCCTGCAATCCAAATGTCTTATTGGCCTCTTGCCATTCTGTTACCTTTCCTTCTCTAATTATTTGTTCCCAATATCTTGGTTTATTTGTCAACTTCCTGCAATGAATTGCAGCCTCCTCTTGCCTATTCTCTGTAACCTAAATAGCAGTCATCCCTGGCGGCAGAATTTCATTTCTCCATTTCCGTGTTGTGTTTGTTCCTAGTATACTTTCTGCTGCTTTATGAATATAATATTCTGTATGACTGTTGCTAATTTCCTCAAGGATCTGCATCCAAAATCCCTTTCCTTATTTTTGAATCTCCCCTCCTTCATCATCATCCCGTTCCACTTTGAATTGTAGCTTTCTGCTTGTGTTATGTATAAGAGTCTTAATTATGTAGCTCTAAATTCAAATCAGTTAATCCTAAGTCTCTTTTTTGGGGGGATCAACTTATTCCACTTGACCCTTGCCCTCTTCCTCATTCAAATAAAATCATTCAACTCTTTATTAATTGCTATCCACAATTTCTCCTGTTGTTGATAAAAATATGCCTGAATGGTGTATACAGTTAAGGGAACTAAAAACATTCTTACTGCTTGTATCTTTCAGTTTCTCAGTTTTTGTATTATCTTTTATGTAGTCTCTTCCACATATCTTTAACTGCCATAACAGAATCCTTTTTAATCCATACTTCTAAATACTTAATTTATTATGTCCCCATAAACATGGATTTTACTGAACCAGTTCATGTGTGGGTACACAGTTTATAGCTATAGCCTTTGTTTTATCTTTATTAATTTTATATCCAAAAAATGGAACTGTCTGAGAATGTTTCACAAAACTGAGAGGTCCCTTTTTGTTTCCGTTGGGTGATAAATTATATAATTTGCAAATAAAGCCAACTTTTCTTGAACACCATACCAGTTATATGCTTGAATTTCTAAGTCCCTTATTTTCTTTGCCAATGTTTCTAAATATAACACAAATAAGAAAGGGGAAAAGAGGACACCCATGTCTGGTTCCTCTCCTCAGACACAACTTATCAGAGAGGAACCGTAGCACTTTGATGTTTTCTTCCAATCATTCATATATTCTTCTAATTAACCTTTTCATTGAATCAGGAAATGCAAATGCTTCCATTTTCCTACTCATAAAATGCCAGCTTACTCTGTCTAATGTTTTCTTTGCATCAAGATCCAGGAATAACGGCAGTATTTTCTTACATTTTTGCTTCTCACTGGATCATCATTGTTCTATTAATTTTGTCAAATGTTTGCTTTTCCTCCACAAAACCACACAGGTCTATCAAATTTGGTATCACTGTTGCCATTCATTTAGACATCATCATCACTTTGTAAAAATGTTTTAAAATCGAAATGGGCCTATAGTCTTAGATTCATATGTAAATACTAGACTAACTGCCTGAAGGGCCATTTTCAGCCTAGCCAATAACTCAATGTCAGAATCAAATCCTTTACCTTATGTCTATGAGGTAAAGACCTTAACCATTATGCCAAATCCACCCAAAGAATCATTGTTACAGATGGGACTTGAACCCACAATCCCCAGCTCTGGAGGATGATGCCTTATCTATTAGGCCATTGGACCCTCTCACAAAAGCCAGCCCTGCAGGGGGCACCCAGATTGGAACCAGGCATCTTTTGTTCTGCAGTCAAATGCAATACCACAGTGGTATACACCCATTTCATGAAAAAATACTTTGGTCAGAACAGTTTCAAACTCACATACCTATTGCTCAGAATCCTGTGCCTTACTACTAGACCTTGGTGTCACACAACAGTATCTGTCAACTGGATTCAAACCCTGCATCATCTGACTTTGCTCTTTATGATCATTGCACTTACTGCTTGTGCCACAAGGCAAGTTAAAATTCATCTGACTGACCATGTTGGGACTGGGAACACCACCTCAGGTGACCATTAAGAGGGCTTAAATTCAGGACCCCTCATTTTCAAAACCAGTACTCTACCACTGTACTATGGACATGAAGCTGGATCAGATGGATATTTACCATTTTTAGGTATTACAGCCACCACCGATTTTTTTCCAGGATGTTGGTGCCTCCCTTTCTTTTAAAATACTGTTAAAACCTTCCAGACCTTATCACTTTCTTTCCTCTAGCTTCCAAACCTCCACCAGAATACCATCTAGTCCTGGAGACTTTCTTGCAGCTTCATTACGCATCACTGTTTTTCTCTCATCTCCTCCAATCATAACTGTTAGTTGTTTTTTAGTGTCATCTACATCTAACCTTTGCATATTTAAGTCTTCCATAAATATTCAATTTGTGCTTTTTCTTCATTTCTCCACTTTTCTGCTTTATACAAATTTTCATAAAATTTCCAAAATGTCTCTAATACCTCTATAGGATCTCTGGTTATTTTTCTTGTTATAGGTTCCCTAAGTTTGGCAGCAATGCTTTCTACTTTCTGTTACCTAAGTTGCTGTGCCAAACTTTGTTATGCTGTGGAATTATTATCAAAAATAGCCTTTTGTGCTGTGGAATTATTATCAAAAACACCTACTTAACAGCAGTCTTTCTGAAATCATGCATATTATCCAGGTACTTCCTTATTTTCTAATTACCACTCTGCAATTGTACCTGTTCTTGTGCAGTGAGATTCCCCATCTTTTGTAATACATTATCTTTTGTCAGACTCTTATTACTTCTTAATCAGATTTCCTTTTCTTTTATTTAACTTTTGTCAGACTCTCTAAATAATTCTTATTACTTCTTAATCAGATCTCGTTTTTCTTTTATTTCTACCCTATTTTTAAACTCCACTTTTATTTTATCCCACTCACTAGCTATAACTTCTGGAGTACTTTCTGTGTTCCCTAATAACTCCTGGACAATTTCCCCTACCCACTCCTTAAATTCCTCTCTTTTTAACAAGTAGGTGGAGAAGTGCCAATGTTTCATCTTTACTTCATTACTGTGCAGTTTTATTTTAGTCATTATTGGCTCATGATCTGAAATAGTTATTGGATGTGTTTCAAAGTTCTCAATTAAATAAGCAGCCAAGTCATTATATCTTGATAAATAATATGTAAATCCTGTCTCTGTTCCTACTACTGAATTCACGTCTTTCATACCAGATATTTTTATAAATTTCTTCAGGAATCTACTCTTTTTTGTTATATTTTCCTCACTATACCACACAGTTACATTCTCATTGTAGCAAATCAAATTCCTTTGCCCACATCTAAGTACTATTCCCTGATGAAAGCTGATTATTCTTCCAATTTATTTAGTCTCCATGGAAGCATAAGAGAAAAAAGACACGTTTAGTCCTCTGCTGCAGCCTGAAATACAACCTGAAACATTTATTGCTAAATTAAAACTTTTGTTATATTCCATATTTTCATATATTCTTGTTTAAACTTAAAATTTGTTATTAGATTAAGCCAAGAGTTTTAATCCAGTCACTTATGCAACTGTAAGAGAAAACAGATAAATTCTTCTTATATTATGATCTGTGCACTTTTACACCAGATCACCCACCTCAACAACCCAGAATCACAGCCTATTAACTTAAACATGCTTTTTTCTAGCTTTTCTTTTCTTTTTTGCTCTGTAATGCTTACATTTCTTAATACCAAAAAGAAAAAGAAAGGGAAGAGGAAGAAGAGAGAAAAAAGGCATTTGTTTACTTTAGTAACTTTATAACATACAAGAATAACTCAAATGCTTTACTTTAAAATATGCCATTTTTATATGGTGAAAGGTTTCATAGAAATACTTTTAAGAACAGAACTTGTTTTACTTACATTTACATTTTCCTTCTTCTTCTTCACCTCACCTCAGAGTTCTTCCAAACATGAATGACTCGAAGTGAGGCAAATGCTTTTCAGTTCTCCATAAGTTTAACAAAGTCAACAAAAGAGAGGGTATTCCTTATTTTTTCTGGTCAACTCCTGTATTTTTCTCTGTCTCACAAGCATTTTCTGTTGGAAAAGTGGAAAAGGTTTCACTGGCAAAGTCTGTTTGTGTACTTTATTATCAGAAGAATGAGAAGCAGAGTTGCCTTCTGCTTGATGGTTCACTTTTGGTTAAACAAACTTTTTGCATTTCCACCTTAGGCTGTTCTGCATCAAAAATGACTTTGATCCTTCAGGTAAAAATATTCTGAAGACATATGGATACAGCAGATTGAATCTTACACCTGCCTCTCAACATTCCCTGATTACTGGAATAAATTTGTTTCTCTTCTGCCTGGTGTACAGTGAATAATAATTTTCCAGAAATGCTCTACTGCCGCCAACTTCTAATAACTTGCCCTTCTGCCATAGTTTTGTCAGGATCAACTGTTTCTGCTAGTATGTTTGCATTTTTACCAGTGAAGGTCTTGGCTGCTTTCTCATGACCAGATTTGGAGTATACACACATGTATGCCATTTTAATTAACAGTTCCTGCTGTTGAATACAAGTCCAGTTGCTTATTTGTGCCTTCATGAAATTAGTACAGTCTGTTCCTCATAGTTTCTGTGGTGCAGCAGAAAATGTAAGGTTTTCTTTATGTACGCTATCTCTAATTTGCTATTTTTTGTAGCGTTGCCACTTATCCATTTTTTCCAGACTATCCAGAAATCAAATTGATTCTCTGGTAGTCTGGAAAAAACTGTACAAACTCCGGTATTCTGTTTCAAGAAAGGAAACAGACTATCAGAGTTTGTTAAATCGGCTGATTTACTATGCTTTTTTGCAGAAAAGCATAGTAAATCAGCTGAAAGCAGGATCAGGAATGGAAAAAGGGGCATTCCTGCCCACTGATGTCATAGTGACATCACAAAAAGGGTGGGGTGTGGGCAGGAGAGGGCCAGGGGAATGGGCAGGGTTACTGGTGGCATGAGGGGTGTGGCCTTACTCCAGTTTTAGCCACAATGTTTCATACTCAACCAGCCTTTTCTTCTTTTTGACCTCTGATTGTTACATTTTTATCAGTTCATCTGAATATTTGTTTAAAGCTTATTTCATTTTTCTAGCCTTTTGTTATTTTAATCAATATACTCAGTGTTTCATTTATTTTACTCAGCTTTGAGCACATTAACTTATTTTTTCTTTTAGATTACTGGAACCCATGTCTTGTACCAAAAGTGTAGTTTGAAATGCTTTTTGCTAAACAGCTGCAGGATTCTTCTGACTCTTTGTTTTCTCTTCATCTTTTCCATTTGATTTTCTTTCATGCTCTCTCAGTTTCTTCTTCTTTGCTGGCATTCAGGTAGTTTACGTATTAGCCAGCAACTGAATTTTACTCATGCTGACAATATCACTGGCTGTTTCTCAGTTTCTGTTTTCACAATGGGAGGGCTTAAGTTAAGCTGTTGATCAGTGTACAGCCATCTTGGAAGTCCTGCAGAGATCTTTATACTCAGGAAAACAAAATCTGTCACTGTCCACACATCTTTCCCATCTATTTTCAATGAACTGAGTAAGTAGATGACATCATTTTAATTTTTTTATGTTGAGCAACTTGCGCTTTCTACTTTCTCATTTGCCAACAGCCTCCTCAGCTCTTCCGCATGTACATACTTAAGGTTGTTAATATTTCTTCCAGAGATTCAGATTTCTGTATCTAATTAATCTAACCCAGCATTTTTCAGGATATACTCAGCATATCAATGGAATAAATAGGGTGACAATATGCAGCCTTGTTGTATGCCTTTTCCAATCCTCAATCATTTAGTTGTTCCATATTCAGTTCTCACTATTGCTTCTTGTTTTGCATACATATTACTCAGGAAGAAAATATTGTGACCTGGTATCCACATTTCTCAAAGAACATGTCATAGTTTGTTATGGCTGACATAGTCAGAGACTTTGGAGTAGTCAATAAAGCAGAAGAGAATGTTTTTCTGAATCTCCCTTTATTTCTACATTATTTACAGGATGCTGACAATTTGATTTCCCATGCCTCTGCTCCTTCTAAAACCAAACTACACAGCTGGCATTAATTGGTCTATATATTGCTGTAGTCTAACTTTCAGGATCTTGGGTGTTATCTTGCTAACCTGTAAAATAAGTGCAATTATTTGATACTTTGAGCATTTTTTAGCATTGCCCTTTTTGGGGACTAGAATATAAACTGGTGATCTGTTTTCCAAATTTGCTGGCAAATTCCATGCAAAGTGTAACAGCATAATTCTGCAGGGTTTTAAACAATTCAGCTAGAATGACATCACTTCCTAGAGCATTGGTATTAGCATGGTTTTCCAGGGTCCATTTAGTATCATTTTCTGGGATATTTGGTGCTAGATCAGAGAACACACCATTGTGTGTGTTATTGATGCTGGGGGCCTTCTTGCATAGTTCTTCTGAATATTTCTATCACCTTTGCTTGGTATCATCTTTATATTTTAGGCCATTTCCATCTTTGCCTTTTATCATATCCATTTTACCTGGAAGTCCATGTCTTTCCATTCTATTCCCTTCTTCCATTTCTTTGCACTGCTCATTTAAATATGCCTCCATATTTCTTCTTGCTATTCTCTGAAATTCTGCATTCACTGTGACACATTTTTCTTATCTCATTGCCTTTTCTTCCTCTTTTTTTCTCAGTCACTTTTGAAGCCTCCACAGGCAGCCATTTGTCCTCATAATCTTCATCTTCTTCCAACCTGAAATATGTTTTTGTTGTTGCCTCTTGGACAATTCTGTTCATAGTTCTTCAAGTACTCTGTCCACCAGGTTTAATCATTTAAATCTATTATCTCCCCCCCCCAATATATATTCATTTGGAATATTGTTGAGCTCATTTCTTTCTGATCTGGACACCTTTCTTGTTTTCTTTCAATTTATTCTAAACTTTGGGATGAAAAGCTGATTGTCTGAGCCATAGTCAGCTCCAGGTTTTGTTCTTCTGACTGTAGAACTCTTCCATCTCTAACTGTGAAGATTATAGTCAATCTGATTTTTGTACTGACCATTTGGTGATGTCTGTGGGTAAATCTGTCTCTAAGGTTGTTGAAAAAGAGCATTTGCTATGACTAATGAATTATCTTGGCAGAATTTTGTAAGTCTATGTCTTCATTTCATAAACCAAAGCCAAAGACAAACCTGCTCATTATTCCAATTGTACTTTGAGTTCCAGCTTTAGCATTTCAATCACCTATGATAACTGTAATATCTTTTTTGGTGTTATCTATCTATCTATCTATCTATCTATCTATCTATCTATCTATCTATCTATCTTATTGTTGACTGGATTAATCCCACTAGGCTAGTGGTCTCTTTAAAGAAGAGACCCAAAGTTGTATTTATACTACTAGAGGACATTTTGCCAGGGAATTGGAGAACTTCTCTTACTTATTTTTAATATGTGTTATTGGATTTTTTATATCACCTAAGCTACCTCCAACTCAGGACGATGGGATCTCAGTTTAACATTTCTTTCAAAGGATGACATACTATGGAGTGCAGCACCACCTTTATGCTGCACTGCAGTGTCAGCAATCCATCTAAGTGGTGTGTGACTAGAACCCACAGTCCTCTGCACCAAAGGTGAGTGTGTTACCTGTTGCACCACTGACATTGCTGTTAATTCCAAAAGGTGTTACAGATCCTCATAAAACTTGTTAACCTCCTCTTCTTCAGCATCTGTAGCTGAAGCATAAACGTGTAACATGGTAATGTTGAATGGATTGCCTTGTAGTGTGGTTGAGATCATTCTATCATTTTTTTTTGTTTTGTAACTCTACACTAATTTTGAAACCATTTGATTTTCTGTGATTTCTTCTGCAAGATTCTTGTCCACATTTGAAAATTCGATGATAATATGATGTAAAATGGCCCATTCCAGTTCATTTTAGTATACAAATACTCAAGATGTCAGTGTTTATTCTTGTCATCTCAGCCTTAACCACATCAAGTTTGCCTTAGTTAATAGTTCTTACTTTCCAAATTACAGTGGTGTATAATGTTTTGCAGCACTCAACTTTCCTTTTATCTCTGTGCACATAAGCAGATGGACATCCTTTTGGCTTTAATTCATTTGCATCATGTGCATCATTAGTTGAAGAACTACTTGTATTTCTCCTCTGGTTTTCTCCAGTAGTATGCTGGACACCGTCATACCTGTGAGTCTCATCTTCTGGCCTCATTCTGTGACATTGACAATGACGATAATAACATTCAGCAGTTTAATCAATTCACATATAAGCTTTCTTTATTAAATGTATTAATTTTTTTAAGTACATCACAGTGTGTATGTAGGGAATGCAGCAAAAAAGTTTATGCTTTGTGCATGTTGCAGCAAAGACTGGAAAAGAGTATAACATAAAGGATTATGACTTGGATCCAATTGTACTCTTCTTGATATGTGTTTGAGAAATGGATGTCAAGAACACATATTAAGTAAGTATGACTGGATAAACCAAATAACAATTCTTTGAAGTACATGAAACTTCCATTGCTCTGATGTACTACTAGATTCAGTGAAATAAATGTAGGAGAACAAAGAGTTTTACAGCTTTGAATGATATAAAACACTAAGTGCTGCCACACATGCTTTGGACAGAAGCTAAGTGCACCTCTGATTGACTAACATCTTCAAAAGCTGTTGAATACCTTACTCAGCTCTTTTTAGGTCTAGCTAGAAGTATTATACAGCTCTTAAAGCTATTATCATTTCCAGGGTAGATGCTAGATATGTTCCAGTGTGAGAGGAGAGCATAACAGCTATGAGGGACATGACAGACAGAATTTTCTGTGCACCTTTTTTACATCAAAGAGGTGCATAATAAGGCAATGTTATATTTTTTCAATGGATAGTCAGTGCACTCCATGTACTATACATATAGTTATGGCTATGAGTTGTTAGTGAGCTCCATCTTGTAGACTAGAATGATTCCCTAATTGTCCACTTACATACTGCTAGATAGTAAATAAGCCTTTTCACCAAGCATAAATGGAGGGATGGCTTGTGGTACTGGTTTCTGGACTGCAGCCCCCTTTTAAGTGGAGTGCTAAAGCAAAAGTGTGAGAGTAGATTTATTCAAGCAAAATTCTTTTAGTTTTGCTTCTGTGCAAGCTAGGACAGAAAATATACTTATATTCTGTGAATTATTTCAGACATTGCTTCTGTGCAACCTCGAACAGAAAATATAATTGTATTCTGTGAAATTATTTTTGGACATCTTACTGCAGTTTGAGATGAGGATTAAGGTACAGTGTGAATGAAAGATATTATAAGAACAGAGTTGTTAAAAAACATTGTAGGGATAGTTACTAGACTGCTATTATGCTATGACTTTGGCTTGTAATAAGTTCTGTAGAATGGAATATTGTCAGGCATAAGGAAATTTACTGGACTGTAAGTGTTAGAAAATGTGTTCAGAAATAGAGAAGTTTCCAGAAATTTGACAATCTTACTCTTGTTTAGATGAGAAGTATTGTAACTGTGAGCTGAAAAATATAAGTTGTGATTGGAAAGTATTCCAAATGAGCCACCTAAGCTAAAGAACTGCTGATTTTGTACTTTTTATATGTATATAAATTATCCTATCAGTTGCCTTAATAGATTCACTTTTGTGCCTTTCAAAATGCTGCTATCCTGTTTGGTAGAATCAAACCTATTTGCCATAACATTATTTATTTCTCCAATGATTTTATTCATGACAATCTAAAGCCAGATATTTTCAGTGGCAGCCTTTGCCTTGGAAAATAAAATAATTTAGTACTTAATCTTCTGCAGTTTCACAAGACAGTATGACCAGATGGAGAGGAGGAGTTGTGGCAGTAATGGTGGAAGACTAAATCTGGATCTGTATGAAGCCATTCATTAGGAGTCTATGAAGAGCTTTTTTTAAAAATGAACGTCCAAGTTCACAGGGCCAGTGTGCTGCTGAAAAATAGTGACTGAAACAACTGACTTTAATGTACAACAGTGTATGTCTCAATGGAAGAAGGGACTGGAGAACAGGTACCACTTCAGTCTTAATCATCCTTTTGAAATGCAAGGACTGTAAACCTACTTTATCCTTCTAACTGTATACTTGG
Organism: Protopterus annectens; assembly: GCF_019279795.1. Classification (NCBI taxonomy): domain Eukaryota; kingdom Metazoa; phylum Chordata; order Ceratodontiformes; family Protopteridae; genus Protopterus; species Protopterus annectens. Next base: position 1,027,915,623 of record NC_056732.1, on the reverse strand, counting down.
GATGAATGGTGATAAAGGAGTTAGTACAAAAATCTTTAAAGGGAGATTCCCTTGAGCTTGACACTAACAAATGAATGTTTTTCAGACACAGAAGGCATTAATAACCCAGCATAGTTCAATGAATAATTACCCACAGTTGGTTTGATCATGAGGGCAAAGCCAGAGTGTTCAAACAAAGCCAACAATGGGTAAATCCAGCATTACCCACAGTATTATAAAATGACATTATTTAAGAAAGAAGTTGTTTACCTTTCTTAAATATTGTCTTTGTATAATGCTGATGTAGTGTTCCTCCATGTTCTCCTGTATTTGCTGATGTACTGCTCATGTGTATGGGACTTACATCCATACACTTGCACAGTACATTAATGCTGTTCAAGAGAAGCAATGGATAAAAGAGAATCTCCATTGCTTTATCTCCCCTGCCATTATAGGATATTAATGTAAGTAACATGGACAAAGCCCAACATAAATGAGGCAACAAAGGTCTCAAAATAGGGACATTTGTGTTGCTCTTATAAACTTACAGAGTTGCTTGAATGAGAAGTTTTGTGTTAGTGTGCATTTTCTGAAGGATATGAAGCCTAAACCTCAAATGTCTGTCATTATTTAATGACTTCAATCCGCAGTGGATTGCCAGAAAACAATATTTTTTATGAGGGAATGACCAAAACTGTGATCTGGGCACTCTTGGAAGATATAGACAGTTGAAAGGTACAACAGTCTCACAAGATTTTTACAGGAACAGCTCAGAAATACAAGGTAAATCTGGTACATTTGTTTCTTTAGTTTTGCAGAACATACCTGATTTCTCTTGCATTTTGCTCTGTTCTCTAAGCATATGCCAGTAGAAAAGTCTGTTCACTCAATGGTACTTCAGCAGCCAGACTTTTTTCTATTAATATAAGCTTGATTTACAACAGACACATTGGTTGGGATGTCCAATCAGTGTGCATACTTTTGAATACTAATGAAAAGTCATTGTATAATGTCTGCTAAGGCAGGACTTTCAAACACTAAAAAAAATGCCCTGGCAATTTAGGGAATGTAAATTGTCAGGACAGCCTTCTCAGAGCATTTTTAACTGTCACATTCTACAGAAGGAACTTTGCCAGGCCATCTGGATCAAAAATAAAAGTACATTGTTTTGCCATAAACTATCACATTACAATGGAGGGAAAATTCCAGAGCTAACCTTCTGCAGTGGAATCAGCAATGACAGAACGGTTGTATCTGATGTTTTTTGTCAGCATGCCCATGGTTAAAATTGTAAGGCAATAGTACATGTGAGTGCATAACATAGTATCTGCTGTTTGAAGCTGCCCAACGAGGATAGACAAGAGCAAAATGTAGCATAAATTAAAATAAAATGACTGTACTGTGTCTAACAACATTTTTAGCATCTCAAAGGGTATGTTAAAATTAAGACATCTGGTTTTCTGTAACAAGGTGAGATATTTTTTCAGGAAAATTATGCCTCATGATTCCTGAGTTAATACACAACAGTTGTTGCATGTGTGTCATGCTGTTAAAGAAAGAAATCAATTTTTTTCTCTATGGACATTTCCAGTGTCTATTTCTAGTTTTTGGTCTATAATGATTCTGTTTCCAGGCAATCCTGACCTTCAAGGACATCAATGGCTGTTTGCCCAGGAAAAAAGAGAGAGAAACGTGTTCAGGCTTCCAGAAATGTGACAATCTAAGCTGTCATGATGAAAGGGAAGTTTATTGAATATTTTAGTGGTCAACTAAAAAGTATATGTTGAGACTGGAAAGTTTCCAAAAGAACCTCTGATCTTGTACTTTGTATGTATATACGTTAGCCGGAGGTCTGCCATGTTAGATTTGCCCTCATGACTCTCAAAATGCTGCTGTCTTGTTGGGTAGAATAAAACTTATCTTCCATAACATGGTTTATGTCTCAGAGAGTTTTATTCAAATCTACAGTTATAAAAAAATGAAAAAATGGTATTTTATTGACATTTAAGGTCAGAAAGTTGACGATTATTTTGGAATGAGGTACTGAACAAAATCAGCTTACTTCACTTGCAAGGATGCTTTCAAAATAGGCTAGCATTAGGCTTACTCCATAGGCAGAATAAGGTGATTACATCCTACTACAGCTCTTTCTTTATACCAGATTGAAAATGGCAGAAACATTTCTCAACAAGCATCTCAATGGGCTGCTGTATGAAGCGGTGATGAGCCCTTCCTATTAGCTCAATTTGGTTCAAGTGACTGAAGCAGCCAGTGATTGAAAGCAAAAGAAACAATTAACAGATTGCTGCACAGGCACAAGTGCAGGGGCAAGTTTTTTTGTAAAGATTTTTTACAAGCACTATGCCTGCCACTGACAACATGTAAGCAATTATTTAAGTGGATTGGTGTTTTTGTTTCTATTTCCAGGACATATGTGTGTGTGTGTGTGTGTGTGTGTGTGTGTGTGTGTGTGTGTGTGTGTGTGTGTGTGTGTGTGTGTGTGTGTAGGGATATATAAACTCTCAACTGTCCCTGATTTTTCATAATGTCCCTGAAGTTTTACTTCATATATTGGTCTATTTCTTGTAAAATTTGATCTAACAAATCAGTGAAGACTGCTGTTAACAAATGACATAAATTTGACTTTTAGACTTAGCAGCCTTCAGAGAATGCATGCTGGTGCAAAGTCTGTTATTTTTATAACTTCATAAGTATGTAAAGGTGATAGTTGTCCCTAATTTTGGATCTTTGCCCACCATTCTTTTTTAGTTTTTATCATGATTCTTGAGCTAAGATGGTTGGGGGGGTTGCAAACGGGTAGCATGTTGTCTTCGGACAACAGTGAGCTCAGAAGATACATTCCTCTTTGGCAGTTATTTATGTATTTATCATACATTTAATTGTAATCAGACATCTGTAGTAAGCAGTATCATGGTCACATCTGTGCATGTGTGAGTATTTGTGTATTTATGTGTGTGTGTGTGTGTGTGTGTGTGTGTGTGTGTGTGTGTGTGTGTAAAAAAACTGGGTTAAAATAAATTAATGTGGCCAATTAATATCTTTATTTTATTGCAATCTAATACCTGAGGTACAGAGAGTCAATACATGTGGATGAAAGTTACTGACACTATTGCCATTTGCTGATTATTCTAGCTGTACAGAAGTAGTGTGCATTTGTATGATGCCAGATAGAATACTTCATTGTGGCTATTAAATACAACCAGACATTTGAGGCATGTACAGCCAAGAAAGTGGCTGTAAGTGATGGGTGTGAGGTTATCTGTGATGAAAATTATTTATTTATTTACATTTGTTTACCATGTAATTCCGACTGGACACGGGTCCCTTTTCAGCGGAGGCCCTGTAGGGAAGGGAATGCAGTATATCTAAAAGTAGCACATTGGTCATATTCTTTCACTTTTAATTGCAGTCAAACATTAGCATTGTATACAATAAGTGGTAGGCTGTGGCAGTCTGGGCAAGATGTATGTAACAGAAAATCATCAGTGTCACATAAATTCAGTGAGTAGTTATGCCATCCAAAAGAGCTAGATTCTCTGGTTTAAGATTTTGGCTGATTCCTTCTTTGTGGATTCTGCATGTACACCCTGTCCCTGGATGGGTTGTAGCCAAGTGTTTTACTTCCTTCTGCCAGACCATCAGCTGTATAATGTATGCCAGTGGTCTTTTGTGCTTTTACTGTCATCTCAATTTAACAGCATAGAGATGTGCAGAAGGAAACTATCTTTTTTTAGGGGGGAAAGAAAGCAGGAACTGTTCCCAAATAGGATTTATGAATCGTTGTAAGTATTTGTTTTGTCAGTTTACTGGGATAATTCTTATTTACTTGGCTTTGAACATTAAGTCTTAGTTACAACTTATTTTTCTTGAAAGAAAAATAAGACTGAATTTCTTTCCTTGCTCATATATTTTTTTTAAATTTAGGCCATCATTTGATCATAAGGTTATAAAAAGCTTCAAAGATGCACCTCCAAGCAACTACCAGAGCCCCAGCTTAGTGCAATGGAGTCCTGACCAATTATGGCATGCTAAAAAGGATTGGGAAAGCTAAAAGTAAGACAAGGTGCGAAAAAAAAAACAAGAAGTAGTCCAAATCAGATTATACGAGGCCAGGATGGGAGGCAGGGGAGGGGCACTAAGGAGGTACAAGGAACACCACTGTTCAACAGGTGTGCCCATGGAGTCCTTTGCCTCTGCTCCATTTCACCTAAGGCTAGCATTGTTGGTTACAGTCAGACATCTCTGGGGTATATATTAAATAAAATGGCTATATGGTATGTCTTGCAATTAATGCAGAGTGTTAAGGCTGTGATCTATTGTTCCTGTGGTACATGGTTTGATTCTCTCTGGCCTCATGTGCTTTCTCTGTGACCTTGCACAAGTCAATTAACCAGACATTACTTAGGGCAACTGGGAATTTGGATTTGGCTATTCAGTGGTCTCCTGGACTGTAAACAAAGTAACTATATATGGACCTATAATGAATGGACATTGTGGCAGTCTTTGGATGTGAATACCCCCATCTGTTGTTTGACCACAAGTAGTGGTCATAGACCTGATATAATAGCGCCCCACCCCATTGCAATAAGTCCCACCCATTCAGTTGCTTCCTACAGAATCCATCCTTGCTTTGACATCACCAGCTGACACACTGAGTGAATGTAATATATCAATAAACAATAATGTAACCATTTTAGCCACTAGTCATAGCAGAAAAATGTAATGAAAACTTCATAATATGCAAAAACATACATCAGCGTGCTACAGAAATAATGGGACACAGTGCTTATATGATTACAGATGCAAGTGTTACCTCAAGCAAACTAAATCCGTGGGATGACACAATAAAGCTGCTAGTTCCCTGTCCCCCATACAGAATCAAGGAAAGCCTAATGGTACTCCTTTCAATTTCCAGTTCCTTTCAATTGTGTTAAACAAAATGTAAGTATGTGGCCACATCCCTGTTATGTAGCATCAGGCTCTACTGCTACCACTTCATAAATCAAATGTCAGTACATAAATAAATAAATAAATAAAATACATGGCATGGGTCACATCAGGCACAACATATTTTAGATCCATCAGTCTGACCAGCATTTTGTATAACTTCATTGAAACAGTCATAAGCGTCTTATCCAGAATGACACAGGGGACCTACTTTTGTTTGGCATGGAACAAAGTAGGTTTGTTAACGGAACTGCTTTTTTGAATCTTGCGGTATACTTTGAAGAGGTAACGACAGCACTGCTAAGGCATGTGACACTATCCAAAAATAAAGGGGAGAGCAACTGATAAATTCATTCATGCATTTGTTCATTCATTCATTCATTCATTTATTTATTCATTCCCCTATGACCCACTTCATTGTATGCAGAACTGCAGGGAGCTGGAGCCTATACTTGCATTCAGTGGGTGCAAGGCAGAGAAACTAATCTTAAATAAAAGGTCATCCTGTTGCAAGGCATGTGCACATACACACACACAAACACACACACACCTATGTACAGACAAACAGACACACACACGCACACACACACACACACACACACACACACACACACACACACACACACACACACACACACACGCAGGCAAAGACTCACATACACACACAGCATACACACTTAGCAACAGCTTGGGAGATTGCCATTTCACCTATAACATGCCTTTTTGATGTGGCAGGAAACCATAGGGCATGGGGACAATAGCACTAGTCTTTCATTTTAAAGAGTTGCCAGCAAATATTACACAGGGGAACATGAGAAGGACAAATGTCTTTCAACTACAGTTAAGAGAACAGCAAAAGAAAGGACAGAAATAAAAATAGAAGACCCCAGCCTTCCTGGACGAAACTGAGATAAATATATTTCCATGTTATAGCAGGAGAGAGAGAGAAAGAATACGTATTAGAGTCCGGAAGGGGGAAGTTGAGTGGAGGTGAGGACATCATGAAAAGAGAAAAATATTAGAACGATACAATTACAAGTGATGCACTGAGGGTTAACAATCATCGCACTACAGTTAGGTCTGTGATTGCTGATATAGAGGAGACTATATAGCAATAAGAAGATTAATTTGAGGTTTTAGGAAAAAAAACTGATTTTTTTTTTTAAATAAGCAGTGATGTAAATGTCACTACAAGAAACTGGAAAAGGGATATCAACAGTACATGAACAGAAAATGGATCAATACAGGAAACAGTTATATAGCACACCCAGAGGTGAAGGATAGACTTATAAGTACACCAAGAAAGGCAAAGAATAGCCTATAAAGTATTTTGTGAAGAGGCAGCTAAGAGTGTAAAGAAAGCCAAGATGAATTTTGAAAAATCACTAGTTAGTGTAATACTGGGTTAACATTAAAGGTTCCTTAGATATAAAGGGTATCATGGAAGAATTCATTCAGATGTTGGTTGCTGATATAAGAGAAAAACAGGGATATGTGGAAGCAGGGGATTGAATAGAAGTGCCAAATATATCTTTATCTCTTTTTTCTTGAAAAACAGAAGAGGAGGGCAGGGTCTCTGCATGGGAGGTATCTGTAAGAAATAATAAAAGAGAGTTGGACTAAAGGAATAATGATCAGTGAGAGATTTGAAATAAGGCTGGAGTGCTACCAAGTGATAAGACACAGGCTCCAGAAGAACTGCTCTTTGAACCACTTTGGGAAGTGAGGGCTTAGGGCACTGTCTTTGCATCGCTGAGGTATACATAAATTGAACCTGACCAGCAACAGGCTTTTTAACTTCCATCCGTTCTTATGTAAGTCTTGAAAACAATTCTACAAGACAATCGCCGTAGTTTTTTGAATAGCAGTATCTTGGCAGATAGGTATGCACTTGCTTTCATACAAACGCTATCCTGCCATTCAGTACTGATGCACTTCTATGATTTGATGAAGAAGATAAAGGCAATCAAGTAAATGTAATTTAAATTTTACTGTAGCAAATTCTTTCTGACGGCTGATAAAAATGTCTGAGGAAACCTGAGAGCCATGTTTGGACACACAAGAGATAAGCAGCTTACAAAATGAAAACGCAGGGTAATATTTGGGGGAAGTTGTCTTGTAAAAATCTATTACGCAGTGGTGTGCTACATGGCTTAGTGCTAGGGACAGTCTTGTTTTGTAATTTTGTTTGCTATAATGAAGGTTGCGAAGATCAAGGTTTAGAAATGTATATATAGTCTAGGAGGGCTACAGGGCTACATCTAGAGTAGGCTGAGAAGAAAACTTCTGGAAATGATTATCCAAACTAAACTAAATCATAAAATACAAAGTGAAAAAGCTGTAGAAATATAGAAGGCTACTGAAATGTGCTTTGATAGTAGTGGAGTCTTGGAAAGCTGAGTGTTGGTAAGGCTACAGCTGGAATACTCCATGCAGTTTTGGATTATCTTTTATTGGACATAAAATACAAAATACTACCTGTTGTTTACATACTTATTAAGTAATACTTTTATTTGTAAACAATTGTTTGACAACTTGTTTTGTGTTGTTTTTTTTTTTTTTATTTGTATTGGAACTTTTCGCCCAAATCTCTCCTAAAAAGGGGTTATTTATTGCCTGCCTGAATTTTCTTGGTAAATCAAATGCAAAGAAAATCAACAAGTAAAATATTTCAGAGAAGTGCAGAATGTGCTGGGGAGGGTTACCATGATGGTAAGAAGGGTGAAGAAACTCAAGGATGACAAAAACATTAATCATAAAGACTTTGGAGGAAAGTAGGAAGTAGGGAGACATGATGTGGACTCTTAGAGTTTGGAGTGGTGGAATTCATACAGAAGGACAGAGTGTTGGAAGATGCATGCATAGATGAGTGAGATCAGGAAAGTGAATCCTTCAACCTGTTCAGCTGATAGCAGTAGACCATAGCTTAACTAACAGTCTAAGGAGAATTTGAAATAGGTGGAAAAAGAAAGCGAATGGGCACATATGAAGAAGGTTAGTTGCAATAACTGGTTAAATTCAGTGGTCCATTGGCTCTCTGTCAGTAATTGTCCAGTATAAGACCCTTTCTACTACAAATGATGGCCAATATATGCATTAACTGGTGACCTAAAGCATTTGGTATTGTATCTGACAAGTCTCAGATTGACTTGTTTATTGAAATTAAGGTACACAGATGTTCTCCATTATAGATTCATAGGTAAATACTAGGCTAGTTGCCCCTTTGGGGCATTTTAAGCCTAAGCAATTTCCCTCAAAATATACCTTGTGTCTGTAAGGTAAACACTTTAACCATTATGCTGGCCCTCAGAGCTAATTGAACACACACTCACACAGCTTGACTGCAGTGAGATTAGATCCCCTGCCTACCTAGGTACAGAAGCTAGAGAACATAGTACTTAATGCTAGCACCATGGCACAAGTATGCTGGATATAATTAGCTTGCATGGAAATCATTTTTGTTTCTACAGCAACATGCAGAATGTTACTCATTAAAAGTTCATAAACTGGATAACCATAACTGAACACTTTCTAGAATTATTAAAAAATGTGCATTCTAAATGAAGAAAATGTCAACACAGTAATAATGCTATATGTCAGAATTCTAAATAAATATTAAGTATACCACAAAGAAATATACTCAAATGTAGTTTAAGAACCGCAGGCTATATGTAACAAGTTTACGAGTATATACAGTGAAATGATTACTTTTGCATCATATCAGAGCTAATTTCTTCTAGCTCTAAGCTCTTCAGAACTGCTGCCCAGAAGGAGATATGGGCGGCTTCCTAATTAAACTGCACTTGAATTTGTTCATTTCTAGTACATATTACTCTTTAAGTTGTGGTTCCTGCTGTTTTTCTTCTTTGACTTTTTCTTTTTTATTTCCTTTTTTCCCTTGATGTTGTTGATGTTTAGTTCACCCATAGTCCTTCTGGGGAGGGGGAGTACCAGATTTGCCATCAGATGTGTCTTGTACCATTTTCTTGATCATCTGCTTCACCTTCTCTAATATCTCTCTTTCAGACTAAGGCAGGGAACTTTTTAGTGTAAGCAGTCAGGGGAAGTATGCATAGGGGAGATCAAGGTGTTTGGGTACAGCACTATCCAGACAGCTGTGAAGTTTTTTTGTCATGCCCTATCTCCCAATAAGCATTAAACATGCACACACCTGTAGACTACCATCTTTACTGACCACCAAGAACTGTTACCCCCTGACTGTATAAACCCTGCCCATTCCCAACATAAGTGAGCTGGCAAAAATGCTGTTCAGACCTATTCTCCCTGACTTACTCCTAAGGGGTCAGGCTTGCTAATGGAACACGAGTCATCTAGGTCATAGTCAGTGCTCCATCCCTTCATGCCATGATAACAGCTAGGAATAACTAGCATTCTAAAGTTAAGGAATGAATAAAAATAAATATTCTGTTGCTGAGACACATCTTTCAGGCTTTGCAGCATGACAGCCGGGGCAGATTTAGGGGGAAATCGAAGTGTTTATTACATTACTAGTTTTTGTTTTAAACATTACAAATGACAAAGGATGTCTTAAACATTATTGCTGACATCATGCTCCTTTAGCCTGTGACAAGATGAGGAAAGCTAAATATCATGCAGCTTTCATATAAAAATATAAGTATCAGAAACCTTTTGCCTGGCTACAGTAGGATGTCAAGGTTATGCAGTACCTTGAATAGCTGGTGTGGTGACCTGGATCACAACAGTTTTTTCTACAAATGAATGGAAATGATAAGCAAATATGTGTATATTAATGCAATAAAGTGGTACATGCCATTTGCCTGTCTGCATCTGGATGGAAAAGTTATGCATAACCATACACTAGATGCAGGAAATAATATTGCCCTACTTTTGACTACATGACTTGAATGGCCGGTTAGGTGTTGGTAAGGCTCATATACCAATGGGAATAACTTACATTATGTTTGCATTTGATGCTTTCAGATTGGATTTTACTGTATGGTACTGCAATCAGTCAGGTGTGGGGATTTGGGAAACTAATTTGCCTGCCGTTCTGCTTCCTAAGGCAGTGACATACTGGTTGAATATAATTACCTGATGCACAGATGTATGGCAATATTAAACTCTGCAGTTACAGGGAATAGGGAGGCAAAATGTTTTTGTTTATTTATTTGCAACTTGTTTTTCTATCTTAATTGTCTTCTTAAAGATGTAAACAAGTGCCATGTAGTATTGTTATGTAATGAGACAACTCAGTTTTTATAAACTGCTAATGCATAAAAGCTTGATGAGCATAAAGTAATGGGATGCAAAAAGACTCAAATCTTGTTGCTGTGGAATTTTCTTAGCTAATGGGCTTTAATACATCCATACAACAATCATTTCATCAAATGCCACTAGTGTGCAAAAGAGACAGAATTGCTCTTCTTTCAGGAGTAAGGTCTCTTAGACATTCTCATTGCAGAAGGCTATACAGAGAGTTTGCTCCCAGCATTCCCTTTATATAATCAACTCCTAGATAGCAACTCCATGGGAAAAGGGGAACACCCTTCTTCCAACCACTTTATCACCAGCTATATATTATTGTACAACTGGTCATCACACCCTTGTAGTACTCAAATTGAAATGATGCTTATATATTGAAAAATAAAGTTGTGTACACATTGGTCCATGGTCTGTTTAGGTAAATGCAATAAACTGGACCAGTTGGTTGCAGTATTTTGCAAATCCTCTTGTCCTTAAAATTAGAACCTGTCTTTGCTTAGCTGTGTTATATTTAACAAAAATGTATTTTGACTTAAATAATTATTTGCTGCACTTCTGAGGTTTTATAACATTTTCAATCCATCTAAAAGTCATAAGCATACTGCACATACAGACTGGTAACCTGAAAGATTATTTCTCATATGACTGGAACAGAGTTAAACATGAACATAATATTGTTATAAAACATTATAAGCATAGCTTTTGCATTATCATCCTAGAGAGTTTGGTCTGTCTACAAAAGTGACACAAGCAATTAATTGATAAGCAGGCAAACCTGCAACACTGTTTCATCTCCAGAATGCATGTGAAGACTCTGGGTCACCTTGAAGAATTTGAGTTTGAGAAGCCCTATAAGTGTTAGAGGAGTTGTTAAAGCACTTCATTCCTCTTGCGTCAGCAGTGATCTTTGGAGGATTTCAGTTGCCACGGTAATGCTGCAAAGAAACTTGTGAAAATAATGTGTGCTGAGTTGCAGAATTTTATTCTGGAACATATGCTGCCTGTTTGTTGCAGACTGGAATAAATCCATTGCTGCATATAGAACAAAATTAGAGGTCACACATGGGTGTCTATTCTGCAGTGCTTTGTCTTCTTGTTACATCCATATTTGTCTGAATGTTAGGTCAGAGTATGTTATGTTTAAAGAGTGAAACTAAACTCATGACGAGTAACTCATAGGAAGTGTATGCTTTCAGCACTAGGATCAGCGTAGTCGGCAGAGGCTGTAGACAAAAGTCTGAGCCGTGCTGAGTCATGTGGACGCAAGATGATGCAGTACTATCACTGGTTCATGCCCAGGATAGGAATGCCAGGAGGGCAGTTAACAAAGGCAGTAATGTATCAGTGACTGTTTTTTTTTTAAATGAAGGAAAGAAACTAACAATAAAAATCTGTTGATAATGAAAACTTGCCTGTAACAGCTGTGATCTTGTAATTTGTTCCTTAACCATGTAGTCCTGGAATTTGATCCTTAAGTAAAAGATTTACAAGAAGAAACAATCCCCCCCAAGACACACTTACACACACACTTACACTTACAGACACACACACACACACACACACACACACACACACACACACACACACACACACACACACACACACACACACACACGCACAGTGCAGAATGTTTCCCTACTGTAAGTTGCAGTGTTGCTCTTCTAGGACTGAAATGGGCTTTGTGCAAGAAGAGCTCTGGCATGGTGTGAGACTGGATATATCTAGCCATAATGGACTCAAAGTGAAAAACTCATCTCAGCCCCACTAGGTGTCACATTTACTAACTAATCCATGGATTTATCACAATTGGTTTTGCTTCTCACAATTTTGGTTCACCTCCCCTCTGGATAAGGTCAACTTTAGTGAAGATACAGAGCCATCCTATGAGTTCTAATCAGATATCCACATTTAACAGATAATGCTGTTAATCATTTTTTGCAGACAGAGTAATGGCTTCTAAGGGGCCTAGAATAACTTTTTTTTGAAGACTGGACTAATTGACATCAACAGGATACTGTTTCTGATAACCTTCTTGAGGTTGGTGCTGTTTTCACTTAAACATAGTACTGTTAAATTATATGCTACTATTTTTGTCTTGCTTGTTTTTAATAAACAGACTTTATTGCAGCTATTAAGCTATCTAAGAATATATTTAGAAGTATGTACATTTAAATAGGTTCATAGGTTCATAGGTTCATACTAGGCTATCTGCCCGAGGGCATTTACAAGCCTAGCCCATAGTTTTGTGGCTTACGCCACCCCTTTAGTATGGGGAACTATACCCATTATTTTGCTGTGTGTTATCCATCCATTTCAGTACTTTCAATAGTTGTATCATCATAACAACAACATTTATCCTATCATAACAACAGTGATTTAATATCTTCACAACATTATTATCAACTTTTCTTAGTGTATATTTTCAAATACACATCAAACCTGATATCAAGTGTAAATAAAGAAAAATCAGTCTTAAACTCAAAAACAGTTATACACCTGCATTTTACATATATGTTTGTTCTGGGGTGGAAGATGGATAAAGTCAATTTCTCACATGTCCATATTTTCCTATCCTCCCATTCCTTTATAGTTTTTTTCTCTGCCCATCATATAACTTCTTGATATGCCCTGCCTTTATTATTTTTACTCCTCATCATAGTATGGTTTGTTAAATCCTACATTTAAATGCAGTGCTGTCTAAACTCCATTTCTCAACAAACAGACATCATGCTTGTAATGCTACCCTACAACAATGGGTGCTGCATATCCATCCTACTCCTCCTTCTGCCACTCCTCACATTACATCCTGCGTCTGATTCCCTTAGATTTTCTACCGAAAATGTGCACTTATCCTCCTCAAAAATTCCCACTTTGTAACTTTGTCTTGAGGTCAACAAATAATTAAAGACCAACATCCATTCCATTCATTAAATCTCCATTCCTATTCGGACTCATAAATTCTAATATCCACCAGTCATTATTATATCCCCCACTTAGACCAATTCATCACCTCTTTTACCCTTCAGTGTCAGCAACAGGAGTCAAGGAAAGTCAGTGTTTCTTTAAACCATCTTTTTTTATTTTATCATCAATATAAAGAATTTATTCAGTTAATAAAGTACGGTATGCTTGACAAGTATATTCTTTTACACTACATACATGTTTCCTCTAAGAAGCCAAACACCGTAATATTTCTTTTCTGACCCAGTAGGACTACTAGAATTGCTCAAAAAAGCTGTAGGCCCCATGACATTAACAGATCAATTATTATTATTTTAATGAAGGAAAAGCTACAATACTACTTAGATGATAACGGCAACTTACTTATAGTAACTGTGGTCCTAATTTGTTCCTTAAGCATGTAGTTCAGGGTATCATTTAATTAAATCCTCAAAACTGACCCTATACTGTAGATCCAATAAGCATACAGAAGGTACAAGTTTTCTCCAAAAATCCCATTAGTTGTATTTATAAATGATCTTATTTATTCATCCTAAACTCCTTAAACTATTTCTTCTTCTTTTTCTTAAGCCTACTGCCCATTATCTATTCTTCAATTTATTATAGGATAGAATCCTAAATAAAAATATGCACTTCTTATAGGCCTTATTTACTCTCAGAAATATAGAAGACATGCTTTTATTGTAGTTATAGCACCCCCCCACAGTGCAGGATTTCAGTGCCAAACACTCGTTCAGATCCATTATTCTAAAGGACTATGCGACTAAAGGGGGCATGCCCGTATTTCTATATAGTTCAATCACATCTAGACACACAAGGCAGAGCAATGGCCTCAAGCTCCTCTATATCCAACTTAATATAAATACAAAAACAGTACCACAGCACAGCCAGCTTCCATGCCTCCTATATGCTTTCTGCCTCATGGGTTGCAGGAGACATAACCCCTTTATGTCACCGGCAACCCAACAGGCATATGTAAACAAACTGGAATCCCTCCGCATTCAGCCTAACGCTATTCTCCTGGAGGACTTCAGTTATCCTATTAACTGGGAAATGTACACTATTACAAATACGTAAGCACAATACTGGGTTCAGGAGCCTAGGCAGTGAGATATTTTCCTGTGGTAAATTTGTTTGGGGACACACGGCTGAAGTGACATTCAGCTGCAGAGAAATAAGTCTGTTTGCAAATTCCCTGTGGACAAAGAGAAGCACACGCTGCCATGCTCACAGCTTTAATAACCGAATGCATGGAGGCAGAAGAAGTAATGAGTGTTGTGCTCTGTGTACAGTACATAATTATGTAACTACAACATGCAGATGTGTGCTACAGCAGTCAAATGTACCACAGGGACATGTCCCGCTGGCTAGGCACCTGAACCCCCACAATACTCTCTACATTTCATAAATGCTAGCACCCTAGACCAATTACCAATAAGGGATCAAAAATATTGGATCTAATCCTCATCAATATAACCCCAACATGCACTACACCTGTAGATGCCACATCACTGATCAGATCTAACTACTGATCAATACATTTCACCATGAGGGTAAAGCATGATTGGCAATCAAAGTCTTCTGTCTTTAGAGTTTATATTAAGGCAAATATATTATAGCTAGATGATGACCTGATGAAATTTAAGTACCCCATGTCCCCTTGATGACCCCATCTCTCACACACACTACTACATTCATGGATAGTTTCTATGCTCCTGTATAAGCATGGATTGAAAAATCCATTTCCATCTGATGCAAATACAATGTTAATTTCAGGAATAAACCTTTAAGGTGGAACCCTTGTAGAAACACACTATACAATAAGAGGAAGAAGTTTATTGCATGTAAAAACAAACTCAATACCATATCCGCTACAAGTGAACTCAAAAAGATAAACAGAGAATGTAGGAGCAAATATCATATCCTCCAAAGATAAGTATAAACTGAAAATTCCCACCCATGTAAAGGATAGCCACAATGCCTTTTCAGTTATGTCTGAAAATTTAAAACCAATGCCCAGCAATGCACAGAACTAATATGTAACAACAGCACATACTCATCCTCAGAAGACAAAGACAAAATGTTAGCAGATAACTTGAGCTCTAACTTTGCACCTTTAGATCTCCCTAACATTACCTTACACATTAGCATGCTCACACCAACCCTTTAGATCAGCTTGGAAAAAGTCTTGCAGGCTCTCTCCAAGGCCAAAACACTCACACCATGAGTACAGACAGTCTGCCAGGCTTTCTCCTTGCTAGCACTAACACAGTTTTACAGACTTAGCCTCTCCACTGGATTCATAGCAAAGGAGTGGAGAAAGTACAGTTTTGTACCTACCATAAATGTAGATGTCCGATAGGTATGCATCTGCAGTCCTAACATATGGGTTGTCCTGCCTCAGGCAGCCCTTCGGTCGGCCGGATTCCAAAGTCTGGGTCTGGCCTCGGCTGATGTCGCACTTCACCCGACGTCATAGCTGCTGTTTATTGGGTATAAAGGCATCAGCCGATGCCATTTTCCTCAGTGTTTCTTGCCCCAGATGCCAGGTGCCCTCTAGGAAGGCTAAATTTGGATAAATGCAAATAATTCCAAACAGTAGAGAGCAAACAGTATAAATATATATATATATATATATATATATATACATATATACAAACAAATACACCATAATAGATTCCCCCAGCTAGCTAAAAGAGGGGTAAATACCCTAGGAATACCACAGAGGGGAAGGAGGGTGGGTAATCCTGACTGCAGATGCATACCTATCGGACATCTACATTTATGGTAGGTACAAAACTGTACTATGTCCTTCAAGGATGCATCTGCAGTCCTAACATATGGGTAGAATACCATAACCAAACTGGGGGAGGAGGCACTAAGATAAAGATGGTGTAGTTAAGATCCCTTGCAAAACAGCAGCTGCAAAACCTGCTCGGGATCTAGAATATAAGGGAAGATTATAATGCTTGGCAAATGTATGCACGGAGCTCCAAGTATCAGCTTCTAAAATGTCTTTGGTAGCCACTCCTCATAGGAAAGCTGTAGTGGTGGCTGTAGCTCTTGTGGAATGAGGTCTGATATTTTCAGGAGTTGTCTTTCCATGAAAAGAGTAGCAAAATCGAATGCAATTTCCTATCCATTTTGAGATTGTCTGTTTTGAAATTGCTTTTCCTTGCATTCCTGTTGCATATGCTACCAGAAGCTGGTCAGTTTTCTGCTGGTCTTAGTTCTGTCCAGATAGTAGCGTAATCGTCTGTGCACATCCAAGGTATGTAGCAGTCTTTCCCCTGTTCTGTGGGTTGGGGAAGAATGTAGGTAAATGAATCGCTTGGTTCAATGATACTCTGGAGACCACTTTTGGCATAAAGGTAGGGTTAGTTCTCAGAGAGACTCTGTCCTGATGGAAGATAAGGAAGGGTTGTACTGCCATTAATGCCTGTAACTCAGATACCCTTCTTGCTGAAGTGATTGCTAGCAGGAAAGCAGTTTTCCAAGACAAGAACTGTAATTCTGCTGCTGCTGCTGGTTCAAAAGGGGGAAGTGTTAACTTTTCCAGCACAAAGTTGAGATCCCATGTAGGTAAAGGTGGTTTCCTTGGAGGTTTTACATTTTTGATTCCTCTCAAGAACTGCCTGAGTAGAGGATGAGAGAAGACAGGAGGATCCATGTTGTATTCTGCTGAAATTGCTGATGCATGAATCTTAATGGAGGATTAAGACAGGCCATTGTGGAACAGTTCTGCTAAATATTCCAGGATGTGTGCTATGTTTGCCAATGAGACATTTTCTCCCTTTGCTGCACTCCAAATGAGGTATCTTTTCCACTTGGCTGAATAAGTCTTCCTTGTGGAGGGTCTGCGTGCCTCCAGGATAATGTCCTTAACCCTCTGGGATAAACCTGGGTTATTTTGTGTTATGCAATATTCCAAGCAGCTAGCTGCAGTGTTTTCAAGTTTGGATGTAGGATCTTGTAGTTGTCCTGTGTTAGAAGTAAGGGACATAGAGGTAGAGGCCATGCGTGTGTCCGAGACATGCTTCTCAGTAGCGGGTACCAATGTTGCCTCGGCCAGTCTGGAGCTATCAGGATTACCCTTGGCTGATCCTCTCTGATCTTCAGTAGAACTTTGTACATCAAGGGAAGAGGTGGAAATGGATATGCTGTCAGGTTTTTCCAGCTGAAGGAAAGGGAGTCCACCCTCCAAGCAAGTGGGTGGTATGCTCTTGTGCAGAATTTCTTCAATTGGTGGTTGTGTGGGGAGGCGAACAGGTCTATCTCTGGTAGTCCCCATTTCTTTGTTATGGCTTTGAAGATATCTGGATGCAGCATCCATTCGTGAGCATCCGTGGTAGTTCTGCTTAAGGTGTCTGCTAGAGAATTTTCTTTTCCTGGTACAAATCTGGCCTGAAGTTGAATGTTGAGATTCAGGGCCACATTCCACAGGTCCATTGCCATCCGGCATAGAGGATATGAATGTGTACCTCCCTGTTTGTTGATGTACCACATGACTGTGGTATTGTCGGTCCTTATCAGCAGATGACCCTGTTGAAGGAGTGGTCTGAATGCCTGGATCGCATGTTTCACTGCCAGCATCTCCTTTAGATTTATGTGTAGATTCAGCTGGTTGTGGGTCCATAGGCCTTGAATACACTTGTCCACCATGTGTGCCCCCCATCCTAGGTCTGAGACATCCGTGGTGATGGTCTGGCTTGGATGAGGTTTGTGGAAAGGCAAGCCTCTGTTCAACTGACAGGCCTGAGCCCACCACAGGAATTCTTGCTTCAGGCATGGAATTATTGGAATCTGGGCTTCTAGACTGTGCTTGTGTTGAGACCATACATTCCTTAGGTACCATTGTAGCTTTCTCATATGCAGCCTGGCATGTGGAACCAATATTATGCAGGATGCCATGTAGCCCAGGGCTTGCAGGACTTTCCTTGCAGTAAGCCGAGTTTGCGTTGTTAATGTCATGAAGTAGGCTGGTAGTTGCTTTTGTTTTCCTTCTGTGAGAAAAGCCATCTGAGTTGATGTATCCAGTTCTGCACCCAAGAATGTTATCCTTTGGGATGGTACTAGTCTTGACTTTTGCATGTTGACTGTGTATCCCAAGGCTTGCAACAGTTGTATGACATTTTCCAAATCTTTTGTTAATTTTGCCTTGTTGTCCGCTTGTATTAGGCAGTCGTCCAGGTATGGGTAAATTTGAATTCCCTGAAGCCTGCAATGAGCAATTACTGATGCCAGCCATTTCGTGAATACTCTGGGTGCAGTAGATAAGCCAAAAGGCAATGCTGAGAATTGATAATGCTCTGATCCTGCAAGATATCTGAGGTGTCTTCTGCAATCTGGTCGTATAGGGACGTGCAGGTATGCCTCCTTGAGATCTAGAGTCACCAGCCAAGACTCCTTGCCCAGCATGGGAAGAAGCTGCTGGAGGGTCAGCATTTTGAATTTTGGAACAATGAGGTATGTGTTCAGTGCGGACAAGTCTAGAATAGGTCTCTATTAATTTTCTTTTCTTGGTACAAGGAAAAGCCTGGAGTAAAATCCTTGGCCTTGTTCCATAGGTGGTACCTCTTCTATAGCTCTCATCCTTAGTAAGTTGTTGATTTGCCTTAGAGCGTCTGTTTTTTGGCTTGGTGGTAGGTTTGGCATTCCTCTCTTTTTTGGTAGAGTGTGGAAGTGAATCCTGTAGCCCTTGTCTATTGTTTGTAAAGTCCATTTGTCTCCTGTAATGTAATGCCAGTTGTCAGAAAATAAGGCTAGCTTTCCGCCCAAGGGTGCTTCCAGTTGTTCCCTGGTAGGCGGAACTAGAGCCAAGTCATTGTGTCTGCCCTGTGGAAGTGGTTGTAGTTGAATCTGTGGCAGTACTTCTCTGGTTGGTAGGTTGCCACTGACGTCCCCTGTAGGCACCCCTAGATTGACCTCTGCCTCTGGGGCATCTATTTCTGCCTCTCTGCGCTCTGGAGTTGTCTGGAAAGGACCAATTCTTCGAAGGCCAATTTCTGCTAAACCTCGGAGGTTGGACTTGTAAGAAATCCTTGACTGTTTGGACAGATTTTGCTTTTTCTTCCACCTTCTTTAGAACCTCCTGTGCAGGGGAGCCAAACAAACTTTGTTTCTCCATGGGAGCATCTAGGAGTTTTGACTTAACATGGTCTGGTAAGGATTGTTCTTTTAACCAGGCATGCCTTGAATCACTGTTCCAGTCATAGCTGATCTAAAGGAAGCCTCCAGTGCATCATAGCCACATTTTAAGAAATGGTTACTGACCTGCTGAGAGTTATGCACCAAATCCTGAAGGGACTTGCGGTCTAAAGGTTCAGGAGAAGACAGTTTTTTATTTAGCTGGTCTAACAAAAATTCCTGGTACTGAATCATGTGAAATTGACAGTTCAAGGCCCTGGCCGAAAGAGTAGCAGAAGTATAAACCTTTTTACCCCATCTCTCTAATGCTCTAGATTCCCTTTCAGAGGGAAGAGGGTTTTTGGCAGAGGCAGCTGCCACACCTTTAGGGCCCTGTGAAATGGTTTCAGGGTCTGCAACAGGAGCTTTATACAAATGGTAATGTGTGTCCGGGACCCTGTAATATCTGTCTGGCTTGGCAGGGGCCGGAGGAAGAGAATCAGGGGTAGTACAGGCATCATTATATGCATCATCAACAACTGTTAGTACTGGCGGAATGGCTAAAGGCCTATGCTGTGGTAAGTGTAAAAAGGTCCTTAGCCTTTTCCTTGAATCTGAAAAATCCTGGCCCTGCCATTGGAAGTGTTCCCTCATAGCATGCAAGGTTTCCCCAAAGGAAAATTCTTCAGGAGGAGAAGCAGAAGGAATGGAGTCTTCTGCATCAGAATCCTCATAAGCAGAATATGGGCCTTCGTGAGGGTCTGAAATGCCTGAGTCATCCGAGGAATAATCTGTAGAGACAGGTTCCGGGGGTTCAGTCCTAGGCCTCTTGTCTGGAGGGTGCTGAGAGGCCCTGTCTGGGTGAGGTTGGAATCCCCTGATCAAAGAAATGAGATCCTCAGCCAGGCTGAGTATTTGGGAACTAGAGGTAGGCCTATGTGAAGGAGTTTTAGCAGGTAAGGCCTTAGAAGATTTAGCTGCTTTAGCCCTAGCAAAAGCCTTGATAGACATAGAAGCAGGGGGTCTAGCAGCCCCACGTGCAGGGGTAGATATGTCTAAAGGAATAGTGTCTGACAAATCCTGGGTGCCTGCTTCTGTAGCAGGAAATTCAGTAGCAGATTCAGCCATGCTCTATGAGGCCTCGGCTATCGGAGGCATGCTTTCGGCCGAAGGAAGAACCGGGGGCTCGGTTTCAGCTGAAACCGAGACACTCACGGATGGCCTAACCGTGGTTTCAGCCGAAACCGCGGGCCGCGAGTGTCGGTCCTTTTCCTTGCGCTTTTTAGCTAATTGAGTAGTCGGAGTCTCCGACGGCATTTTGTATGCAAAAGCGGGACCAAAAAACTCCTCTGCAAACTCCGACCGATGTCTAAGTGTCCGTCGGTTGAAGGAAGCACAGGCTAGACAAGCTGATACGTCGTGGTCTGGGCCTAAGCAAGGAAGGCAGTAAGAGTGAAATCCTTATGAGGTATTTGTTTCCCACAAGTTAAACAATTATTTACTTTGTCTGACTTCGGCTGAGGCAAGAAAGAGTTCCCAATGGGGTACTTAGCTTTTTAGAAGTCTTCGGTAGTAGAAATCTCTGGATCTGACCGACTGGCACTTGTGAACAGCTTCTGCTTCGGGCACCGCGCGGCAAGAAAGACTGAGGAAAATGGTGTCAGCTGATGCCTTTATACCCAATAAACAGCAGCTATGACGTCGGGTGAAGTGCGACATCAGCCGAGGCCAGACCCAGACTTTGGAATCCGGCCGACCGAAGGGCTGCCTGAGGCAGGACAACCCATATGTTAGGACTGCAGATGCATCCTTGAAGGACATCTACTGTATTCATCCCACTCCTCAAGGGAGGACCTACCACCGACCTAGAAAGCTACAGAACTATAATCCTAAGTAATCTTTTTTTGACACCATTATTGAATTAACACTTAAGATGTAGGCTAATCTAAATTAACAGAAAAGAAAACAAAGCATATTAACATTTTCCCATTTACATGCATTATACATCACATATCTTTTCTTTACATTAATTACATAAATTGCTGAATTCCTGCCTTCCCTTAAACCTCACTCCTCCTGAACATTATTCTGCATGTATTCTTCCCACTATTTCCATTTATTTTATGTAATTTGCTCCTTCCCTTTTCTAAAGATCTCTCATCCAGTCCTTTTATCTCTTTAACAATATTCAGATACAACTGGTTTAGACTTTGATTTCCATTTTCCAGTAATTGCTTTTTTTTAGCAGCCAACAGAATTAAACTTAATAAGATCTTACTAGGTCTAGGAAATTCAGATCCCGTGTCCTAACTCAGAAAAATCATAGCCTTTGTTACAGCCATTTGTTACCCAATATTTCTGACAGAGTGCCTTGTGAGATTTTTTTAAAATCTGCCAACTTATTACACTCCCAACATACTTGTTCCAAATTGTCTCTGTCTTCCCCAGCACACGTTCAACATTTAATATCTACCTCAAGAAAAACATTATTTAAAGTCTGCTTGGGGTAAAAAATTACCTACACAAACACTTCCAAGCAAAGATCGTACACATTTTGGACTTTAGAAAATCAAAGATGCAGGACAATGTTTTATTACAACAATGAATGAAAGCTTGTAAGCGCTTTCCTCCCCAATTACAATCAATACAGAAACTTCATCAGACAAGCTCAAGTCAACCGTTAAAGTATTTTAATAATAAAATAATCGTTGCATCATTTCCTCTAAACTAATTTAAAGGGAAATGGTGTTAAAAACAAACGCTTATGGTTTAAAATTGAATATATGAAAGTACTGGATAGTCATTATTAATAAAATTCAACAATAAACACACTTATTTCTCGAACAAGTACATAAACTGACATCAAGCAATGACATATTGTTAAAAGTATCCAATATTGTGTAGTATACTGCAGG
The DNA here is from genome assembly GCF_019279795.1 of Protopterus annectens. NCBI lineage: Eukaryota > Metazoa > Chordata > Ceratodontiformes > Protopteridae > Protopterus > Protopterus annectens. The sequence continues at coordinate 1,027,893,430 of NC_056732.1, read as the reverse complement.
TGTCTCTTAAAAAAGTGATTTGTAGTCAGTCTCATATAATAAAATGTGACGTCCTGCACAGTGTTAAAAGTAAAGGTTCTTAACATGTAAAAAGTAGTTTGTTGCATGCATAATGAATTCACATTAATACAGTTTGTCATTTGGAAACATACTAAACACGGGTCAGTTTATCAAGTCAAAAAAATGCATAACTAGAAAATTTAGACTGATGGTCTATAGAGTTATAATGTGAAAGTGGAAATAAAAGAAAAATAGGTTATCTGTTCAAGGCTTTTAATTTCAAAAGATTAGTGATAGATAAACACTCATTTAAGCACAGCCAACGAGTGGAATCAAGCTGAATCTGCCAACATAATTTGGCTTTTTCTAACAGGTAAGGCCTGGTACCTCCTCTTAGTGAAGGGGATGGAGTGTCCAATACTATAAACTTGAATTGATGGTCAGTGTGTTGGTTAATGTGCTTAGCCAGAGCATTAACCACGCAATGGTCTCTAATGTTTTGAAGATGTTCGCCTTGTTTTTGGACTTTTTGTGTCTAACTTTTTTGGGCTCACCAAACTTTTGCAGATTAGACAACGGCTTGGTTGTCTTTATTGGACACTTTTAACACGGACAGCATTGAGGAGATGTCTCAAACAACTGGTTCTGCTACCTCTTTTGGTGACTTAATGACTCTAATTCAAAGGCTTATAGATCAAATGGACCGACTTGAGCATTTTATGCTCTCACAACTATCTGTTCACCCTGTACCAAGCACTTTGGCTTTGCCTGAGACCCAGATGAGTCTGGCCGGTACGAGTGGATTGCATTCACAAAGGGCCTCAATTTCAGGACAATTACCTCATATTAGCAAGGGACACTACAGGGATGCATGGAAGGAGAAACGTGGGTGGAATTAACTTCTGAGAGTCTTTCTTGTATAGAAATGGAAACTTGTGAATTTATGCCCTCCTTTATCTGTACATTTTAACACAGAAGGGGATTTCAAAGTGTATAATTTTACAAATGTTGACATTAATGTGCATTTATGTAACTTACTGTCTAAAGGTTTTACCTACACACCTAACAGGTCTGCCAATGTAGTACACATCATTTTAGATTTAAAACAGTATGTAAGAAAACTTAACTTAAATCTGTTATTCCAAGGTGTTGACAACATCATACACCCATTGAAAGTGTCTAGTACTTACAATCCCCCAGTTGTACCTATTTTTTGACACTTTTGAATGTGTGTGTGAGTTGGATATTAGAACTCACTGTGAAACTGCTAACAAGAAGAATGTTAAAAACAATCCATGTACTGAAGAGGTCATGGAACTCGACTATCTTTCCTCTAACACCAACATAAGAGTAATGAAACCAGACAAAGGGGGTAGTGTTGTCCTTATTTGGAAGCAAAATTATGTTAGGAAAATGAAAGATATTTTGGATACACCTACATACACTCACTGTTCACTTAATGAGTCGAATGGTGCATACCATAAGATTAGTGGTTACTTACAAGACCTATTTATAGATGGTCTGATAAGTTTGGAAGAACATCAGTTTTTATCCGCTAATTATCCGATTACCCCCACTATATTTGGTATACCAAAGATCCACAAGGACATACACCAGCCTCCTTTACGTCCCATTGTAGATGCCAGAGGGTCTGTTACCCATCCACTGGCAAAATTTCTAGATTTGGAAATCAATGGTTTGTTAAAATCTGAACCCTACTTTGTATTGACACTTGGGACTTCCTGAAGAAAATTAATTCGGTAATGTTCAATGAACATTATACATTTATCACATTGGGCGTAAAGGATCTCTATACTGTTATCCCACATGATGTAGGACACGATGGTTTTGTGAATACTTGGCAGACAAAGGGACACAACAGGACAGAACCAACATGCTTGAACAGTTACTTGACATGGTCCTAAAGAACAACTTCATCCAATTTGACAAGGACTACTATGTCTAAAATGAGGGTGTAGCAATGGGTTAAGCATGTGGGGGGATGTATGCTAACATCGTTATGTTAGAATGGGGAAAAAAAAAATCTCACCAACTCCCCATTCTTTCATTTTTGTCACATGTACATTTGTTTTTTGGACAACATTTTTATTTCTTTGGGATGGACCAAAACAGCAGATTGGCCCTTTCCTTGAGTACATCAACACTTCAACCTCTTTTTTTAAGATTTACCCATTCCATTAATGACACACAAATTGCATATTTGGACATATTACTTAAGAAAGATACACTAAACAAAAGGTTTACATCAAAAATTTACCGTAAGACTACATATTCCAAAAACCTTTTACGCTTCTCATGTTGTCACCCTTTCACACAAAAAAAGAGGTGTTTTGAAAGGTCAGTTTGTTAGAGCTGCCGGAATGACCACACTCAAAGGGAGTTTTTTGAATGAATGTGACAATTTGAGTAATATGTTCCTTAAAAGAGGTTACCCACAACACCTGGTTGATAACATCAAAAATTAAGTCATTGCTAAATGGGAGAGTGACCATTTTACCCCCCTCTTAAAAATATAAGTTCCTTGTGGTCTTTAATACCATTACTGGCGTTTTGCCTGAACCCATTTTACATGTATCGGGTTCAGCTACAGAGAGAAAGGATAACAACCTCTTCAGGTCTTGTTTCCTCACCACTTTTTCAGTTGATGCTTATAATATTAAGAACAATTTGGAAAATAATTGGAAACTTTTAACAAGTGAAACAGACTTGAGAATGATTTTAGGAAACAAACCTACCTGTGTTTTTTGAAAAGGTCAGTGCGTCAAGTCCCTTTTAGAACATCAGAGCAAATCACAGAAGTCAGGCTACATGTACAAATGCGGTTCATGTAAATTTTGTTCCTACATATTAGAGGTGAATGAAATGACCATAAATTGTATGATATTAAAGATCAAGGATAAATTTAACTGTATTTCTGACAAAGTAGTGTACTGTGCCCTCTGTGAGTTTTGCCCATGTTTCTACATAGGCAAAACCGAGCGGAAACTCAAAAACAGAATAGGAGAACATCTTCGAAACATTAGAGACCATTGCGTGGTTAATGCTCTGGCAAAGCACATTAACCAACACACTGACCATAAATTCAAGTTTATAGTATTGGACACTCTATCCCCCTCACTAAGAGGAGGTGCCAGGCCTTACCTGTTAGAAAAAGCCAAATTATGTTGGCAGATTCGGCTTGATTCCACTCGTTGGCCGGGCTTAAATGAGTATTTATCTATCATTAGCCTTTTGAAATTAAGCCTTGAACAGATAACCTATTTTACTTTTATTTCCACTTTCACATTATAACTCTATAGACCATCAGTCTAAATTTTCTAGTTATGCATTTTTTTGACTTGATCCACTGACCCATGTTTAGTATGTTTCTAAATGACACGTTGTATTAATATGAATTCATTGTGCATGCAACAAACTACTTTTTACATGCATGTTAAGAACCTTTACTTTTAACACTGTGCAGGACGTCACATTTTTTTATATGAGAGTTGAGACTGACTACAAATCTCTTTTTTTAAGAGACACCTGCATTATAGAACACAGCATTGGATACTTTTAACAAGATGTCATTGCTTGATGTCCTTTTTATCTACTTGTTCGAGAAATAAGGGTGTTTATTGTTGAATTTTATTAATAATTGACTATCCAGTACTTTCATATATTCAATTTTAAACCATAAGCATTTGTTTTTAACACCATTTCCCTTTAAACTAGTTTAGAAGAAATGATGCAACGATTATTTTATTATTAAAAAACTTTAACGGTTGACTCGAGCTTGTCTGATGAAGTTTCTGTATTGATTGCAATTGGGGAGGAAAGCGCTTACAAGCTTTCATGCATTGTTGTAATAAAATGTTTTCCTGCATCCGGTGTGAGCCGTCTTTGATTTTCTATGGTTTTTGGACCTTCTGGACTTTGTTGGATACTTGGGAGCCATACACATGTCCTCCCATTCTTCTCTTGTAAACTGCTTTTCCAATCTCTCTTCCCTATCTTTTCTAACCTGCTCTGATTGATTCTTATATTTATCATGGAATGTTTTATATGCCCTACTAATTATCCCTTTTTAACAGCAGCTTCTGTTCTAGACTTAGCTAAAAAAATCCACCAGAACTGGTCTTTCACCTAAGATTCCTCTATACTTTTCTCTTTGCCTGTACACTGATCTCAATCACTGGTAGAGAAGGAAGTCTCTAGCTTGCATGCCAAATGTCTTCATGGCCTCATCTCATTCTATTACATTTACTTTCTTGTTAATTGCTCCCAATACATTGGTTCCTTTGCCAGTTTTCTCAAGTAAATTCCACCTCCCCTCTTGCCCATTTTCTGTACCCCTATTTGTAGTCATCTCTACTGGCAAATTCTCCTTTCTCCATTCTTGTGTTGGCTTAGTTCATAGATTACTTTCTGCTCCTTTGAGAATATAATATTCTGTAAAGTTGTTCATAAGTCCATAGGTGTTTAAATGGCTGATGAGCACAAGAGCCTTTTTAAGCCTAGCTATGCATCCCAAATCTCTAACAAGTTTTGATATCCATGATAAGTGTAAGCATAGGCCTGGGAGATGAACCATTTACAGGTTACCTGTGCCCATTAGAGACATAGGTGCCAAACCAGGGAGATGAAGTTCCGGTTTCCCATCCAATTGTCCAAGCTGCACTTGAATTGGGTTAGGGAGGAGCTCTGCTTCACATGGTAGTCTCTGGGATATATACCTATCTCTCCAGCAGGTTCTATTTATATCACAGGCAAGGTTTAAGTCTTTAGAATGGGTAATTCTGGTGCTGTTTGTTTTGTGGATATGCAGGAGGTCCATCAGAGTGAGGTCTGACAGTGCCCTGTATGCCAGACATAGATCTCCCCTCAAAAGCCTGTAGGAGACTGAATACATGGATAGGGCATTGAAGCAGTCTGCATAGGATATTTTACTTATGCCCTGCATTCTTTTAGTGAGGAACGTCTGTGGCTATTTCAGTTGTTGGCTATGCCTGGTTAGGTACATATCAAAGGGGGTATTGTATTCAATGATAGGTCTGATGAATGCTGAATACAGTGGAACAATGACTTCCTTGGACTTAGATGTCATACCTTTGTTTATAAGTTGTGCAACATAGAATGATTTCCTCACCACTATAGACACATGATGCTCAAAGCCTAGATTACTATCTATATGTGTCCCTATGTCCCTGACTACTGAGTCAATTCTAAGGGGTATGTTGTCAGTATGATAATTAGCAGGGATGGATGACTTCCCAAAGATATTATTATGCATTTCTTGGCATTTAGGTTTAGTTTATGCCTCTGACACCAGTTATTTGTCTCTGTCAACCCCTCCTGAAGAATATTTGTGTCAGTGTGAGATTCAATGACAGCTCCTGATTTGCAAACATCTGCAAATTTAGTCAGCCAGAGACCAGTGACATTGGCCTTGACTTATGAGAAGTAAATGCCAAAAAGGAGCAGTCCAAGGACTGATCCCTGAGGGACTCCACTTGTGACTGGCCTCTTTGTAGAGGTAGACTCCTCAATTCTAACTTCTTGGTTCCTGTCTGTGAGCCAGTTGGCTATGCCCTGGGTGACATATGGGTTTTACTTAACCTCTTGAGTTTGTCAACAACGTCCAAGTGGGGTATTGTGTCAAATGCCTTGTCCAGGTCAAAGTAGGCAGTGAGAATGATTTTGCCCTCATCCATTGCTTTGGTGACCTTCTCAAAGAAGTCCACCAGGTGGAGTAGGCATGATCTGCCCTTTATGAAACCAAACTGAGGTGGGTCCAGTGTCTGGAGGTTTACTGTATCTCTATTGATCATCTCCATGATAATTCTTTCCATGGCTTTACATATAAGACTAGTGAGAGTCTATAGTTTCCAGGGACTGTAGATGACCCACCTTTGTGCAGAGGGATGACTGTTGCCTTTCTCCATTCATGAGGTATGAAACCTGTTTGGAGGCTACAGTTAAACAGTAATTCCAGAGGCCCTGATAGGTCGTGTTTCATGCTATTTAGAAGGCATCCTTGGATATTGATTTAGTGTTCTTGGTCTTAGTGAGAGCATTAAGGACCTACTCCCTAGTAATAGTAGGGGGAGTTATATTTGATGATACTTCCTGAGGGAAGGTTGAGGGGGAGAGAGGGGTAAAGCTGGAGCTGAATTTATCAGCCAGGAGGTCTGCTATGTCTTCTGGCTCAATATAGGTGGTTTCATTTACAATGATCTCAGCACACAATTGTCTATTGCCTTTGAGGTTATTATTCTCCTTAAGGATCTGCAACCAAAACCCCACTCTCTCTTTATTTCTTGAATTTCTCTTCTGCTTCATTATTATCCTGTTCCATTTTGAATTATAACCTTCTGCTTATGTTATGTATATGAGCCTTAACTGTGCCCGTCTAAAATATCCCATCAAATCAGGTAATCCTAAACCACATTGTTGTATTGGAAAGATCAGCCTATCCTACTTAGCTCTTGCACTCTTTCCCTTTTAGACAAATTCATTTACCTCTTTATTAATTATTGTTTGCAACTTCTCCTCTGGTTGATAAAAATATGCCTGACCCCGAATATAAAATTAAATGATTAAAATATTTTCACTGCTTTGTATTATATTTTGTTTAGTCATTTCCCACATTTCCTTAGCTGCCATAACAGAAGCCTTTTTAATCCATATTCCTAAATAGTCCATATTATCGAGTCCCCATAAATATGAGCATTGCTAAATCAATTTGTATGTGGCTACATAATTTACATCTATAGCCTTTGTTTTATGCTCATTAATTGTATATCCTGAAAAACTTGAAACTGTCTCAGAATTGCCCTCAACACTGAGATGTCCTTTTATGGATTTATCGGGTACAAAATAATATCATCTGCAAATAAAGCCAATTTTTCTTGATTACCATACCAAGTATATCCTTGTATTTCTGAGTCTGTTATTTTATTTGCCAATGGCTCTAAATATAAAGCAAATAACAAAGGGGAAAGAAGATATGCCTCCCTGGTTGTTCTGTTCTGACACAACTTTTCAGAGAGGCACCCTCTCACTATAATTCTTGCCTCTGATACTTCATATATCCCCCCAATTAACATTAATATTGTATCGGGGAATGTATCCATTGCCCTACACATAAAGTCCCAGCTTTCTCTTTCAAATGATTTCTCTTCATCAAGACCAACCAACAACAGTGGCATTTTCTTACTTCTGCTACCCTCTGGATCATCACTGCTCTATTAATGTTGTCAAATGTATGCATTCCCTCCACAAAACCACAATGATCTATATCTATCAATTTTGGCAAGACCTTTGACATTCTTTCAGCTAGTATTGATATAAACACTTCATAATCATGATTTAAAATTGAAATGAGTCTGTATGAAGCTGGGTATGATGGGTCTTTACCATCCTTAGTTAATACAGCCATCATAGATTTCTTCCAAGATGAAGGTACTCTCCTTTAAAAGCACTGTTAAACAAAATCTTCCAGATTTTTAACGCTTTCTTCTCTCCTAACTTCCAGGCTTTCACAGGAATACCATCTGTTCCAGGAGACTTTCCTGATGATTGATTACACATCACAGTTTTTATCTCACTCCTCCTATATTAATTGTTAATTGTTGAGCCTTGTCTTCCTCTAACCTTGGCATAATTATGTTTTCCATAAATATTTCCATGTGTGCTTTTTCTTGACTTCCACATTTCTCTGTCTTATACAAATTTGCATAAAATTTCTTAAATATCTCCACATTCTTCTGCCTAAATTGTTGTGCCAAAAGTTTTTGTACTCTGGGGTTATTATAAAAAAGCTGCTTAATAGCAATCTTTCTAAACTCATCCCTATTATCCATATACTCCCTTATTTTCTCTTTAGCACTATACATTTGCACCTCTTCTTTTTCTGTGAGATCTCCCTTATTCTGAAATAATTTAACCTTTGTCAGACCCCCTACCTTATTCCTATTACTTCTTGACCACATCTCTCTCTTTTATTTCTACCATATATTTAAACTCCATTTTCTTTTTATCCCACTCACTAGCTATAATGTCTAAAGAAACTTCTATTTTACCTAATAACTCTCAAATAATTTCCACTACCCATTCTTTAAAGTCCTCTCTTTTTACAGGTAGGTAGGAATGTGACAGTCTCTCATTTTTAGTTCATTTCCTTGCATTTTTGTCTGGGTTTTCATTGGTGCATGATCTGAAATAATTCTTGGATGCATGTCAAAGCTTTCAAATAAATGCAAATGTTCCTGTGAAATATAATTTCTACCTAGTCTAGCCTAGCTATTGTACCTTGGGGAATAATATGCAAATTATGTCTGAGTGCCTACAACTGAATTCACATCTTTCATACCAAATATTTTCATAAATATATTCAGAAATCTACCATCTTTTTGTTATATTTCCCATTCTAGGTCCCCCTGATAAATTCTCTCTATTGCAAGTCAAGTTCTAGGCCCCACCTATAAATAATAGTCCCTGCTGAAAGCTGACTATTTCTCCCAATGTTTTCTTAAGCTGCATAATAGCAGTTTTTGGTAGAATATAAATACATGCTAGAGTAATCATCTTGCTTTGCTATTAGCCTCCTACTACTATAAAATCTACCATTATTGTTTTTTTTCTAATTCTGCCAGTATTGGAGTCCCTCTAGCAATTAGTATAATTATCCCCCTTTTACTTTGTCCCTGATATTCTGCTGAATATCCATCCTGAAACCTTCTCTCTGTCATTGCATGCTCATTTCTTTCCAAATGTGTCTCCTGCAGTATTGCTACTTGCACTTTGCATTTCTTAACATAATTCATTACTGTTTCCTTTTAGTCTGTATCTGTAAAGTCTTTTACATTCCAATATAATGTGGATAGTTGAGCCACTACGTTAAATAATTACTGTTCCTACATAGTTTGTTTTTTTGAATGTTTATTTCCAACATTTGTGTTATATGCACACACTAATGTTTGGCAGACTGACCTTTTATACAGTTGTTCTCATCTCTATTTCAATCTATGTCATGTTTTTCAAGACTTTTTGTTTCAATGAATACCCTCAAACAGAAAACAAAATACCTTTTTAAAACACCCGATCCACTATTAACTTAAAACAAACATACAAAATTATGTGCATTTTCAAAAAATGTAGTTTAACCCTCCAGCTAGGAACAATTGCCCTAAATCAATGGCTCTATACCCACAGACATTACCTAACCTAAAATTAAGATTACCCTTGCTAAAGTGAATGCTATAGCCTATGTTCCCATACTGATTACTGTCTTATTTTCTTATCTCTGTTCTCCTCCTAGATGTGAAAAAACAACTTGTATACTTTCAGACAATATTAGCATTTAGCCCTACAAAATGACTGTCTTAAATAAAACTAAATTGTACACTGCTCTATTAAATACATTAAAGTATTAAGGTTGCTAGTGAGGATGCTATCTCTTATTCATTTCCCATGAACTGCTTGCCATTGTACCTTTACATTTTACATTTCCCTCAGCAAGGAATGCTTAGAACTCTCAAGATTAATTGCCCACACCTGCAGACAGCTTCTCTCCATGGAAAAGTATTCAGCAATGAGTATTTGTAAATTTTGCTCAGTAAAGAATGTACAGCTGCCTTCAGCTGCGGACTATTTGACTGCATACTGAATATTTGCTAGTGGAAGAAATAAGCAAATTTTTTGCAGAAGTAAGAAACATGGCATTCTATATGGCTTTCATTATTTTTTTATTTTTAAAGCTTGCCTGATTGTTGTTTATAGCTTAAGCCAAGGGCAATAATCTAGACATTCACTCTTGAAAAAATATGAGAAAATATCTTAATTGTACATGTAGTTTAATATAATCTGTGCAATTCTACACCCAACCCCCAACCCAGCAGCCCAAGATCACAGCATATTGACATTAAACTTATTTCTGTCAAGCCTTTCTTCTCTTGATGTACGGTAAAGCCTATATTTCTTACAACCGAAAAATATATTTGTTTACTTTAATATTTTTAACATGTACAACAGTCAGTAAAAAGACTCGTCGTACATTTAAAGTACCCTTGACTATACACGACACAAAACTGCTTTACTATATGTAACATGCAGTTTATATCATGGAATGCTTCTTTTGACAAAAACACCTTTATTGAATTATCACTTATGATATAGGCAATTGTGGATTTATATAACTTAACCCATATTGATATATTTTCAATTGCAAACATACATCACATATAATCATCTATACAGTCATTGCCAGTCAAACATCACATAGCTCATTAAATTCCTGCCTGCACTAATAAAGTCTTTCTATGAACTTTAAATTAAGAAGAATGAGAAGCTACTTACTAGGTAATTTTTTGTTGTATAAACATTTTATTTACTCCTTAGACTGCACACATCAAAAAATGTCTTTGATCCCCCAGGAAAAAATATTCTGAAGACAGTTGGATAGAGCAGCTTGACTCTCACACTTGCCTCTCGACATTTCCTGATTGCTGAGATAAATTTGCTTCTCTTCTACCTGGTATACAATGAATAATCATTTTCTGCAAACATTCTGCTGTCTCCAATTGTAATACTTTGCCCTTTTTCCACAGTTTTATCAGGATCAACTGTTTCTGTCAGTATGATTGCATCTTTACTAATATAGGGCTTTGGGTGCTGACTTGTGTAAGCATGGGCTACATTCTTGGCTAGGCTTATAAGGGCCTTAGGGCCAATAGTCTAGTTGTTGTGTCTTTCAGCTTTTCCCAGTTAGGGGTCGCCACAGCAGAACTCCGGTCCGCTAATGATTGGCAGTAGATTTTTACATGCCGAGTTGCAGACCCTGATGCACAACCTTCAACGAAGGTACGCCCATTCATGTATGTCTCCACACAGAAGACGCTCTAGCTGAGAATCGAACAGGACAACGTGTTACTATGAGGCGACAATGCTACCGCAGCACCACCACTGCAGTCAAGGGTCAATAGTCTAGTAACCTCCTATAATCCTATGCTGCCTTCTCATAGCCACGTTTGGAGTATACATTTGATGTGCCCTTGCAATTAACAAATCCTGCTGTGGTCCAGTTCCTTATGTATGTTTTCATAAAATTAATACAGTCTGTTCCTTCCAGTATTTCTTGTAGAGCAGAAAATCTCAGTTTTTCTCTGCACTGTCTGTCTGGTAATTTTACTATTTTTTATTTATTTTTTTTGAAACAGCTCTTGCCGAGAAGCCTCATGCTCAGTCAATTTTTCCTTAATTTTAACCTCTGATTTTTGTAATTTTATCAGTTCATCTAAACAGCTAGTTAGGCTTCTTCCTTTTTTTCTAGTCTTTTGTTATTTGAGTTGATATATTCCTACAGTATTTCATTTATTTTAATCACATCAGAGAAGATTTGATTTATTTTTTCCTCTAAATTACCGGATGACCTCTCTTGAGGCAAAGCTGAGGCTTGAATTGCTTTTTGCTGAATAGCTACAGAATTCTTCTCAGGCAGTGTTTCTCCTTCACCTTTTCTGGTTGATTTTCTTTTAGCTTTTCCATATTTCTTTTTTGCATCCAGACAGTGTATTTACTAGCTAGTAACTGAATTTTACTCAAAAACAGTTTCAGTGGCACTCATTTTTCTTAATTTATGTTTTCATCCAGGGAGAACTGAAGTTAAGCTATTGATCAGTGTGCAGCCATCTTGGAAGTCCAACTATAAGCCTAACTAGTCTTATCTGTAAAACAATGGAGGGCATCATTATGGATCTTTTTAATAAAGGCATCATAATAATCAGTCTACAGTCCCTGGAACCAGTCCCATTTGGGTTTCTTAAGAGTAGATTCTCCCTATTGACTTTAGTGTACTTTTTTGAATGTCACAATCCACTGGATACAGACATATTGGTACACACTGCTTACCTCAACTTGGCAAAGGCTTTTATTATGGCATTATTGACAGGTAATCACACTAAATGTTAACCCCTATGTTACCCACTGTATAGCAAACTGGCTTACTGACAGAACCAAAACTATTAGTGTAGGGGGCACACACTCATCAGAAAGGATCATTGCAAGTTTATCCCTCAGGGATTGATCCTTGGGTCACTTCTTCTTAGAATTTACTTCTGTGATGTCAAGGCCAATGTCAAATGTCTGTGACTGACCAAGCTGGCAGATGACTAAACTTAGAGCGGTCATAAACTCTCTAGCTCACTCCAGATTTTCTAGGAAGGTCTAAAATGTACAAACATATGTTCGTGCACTATGGCCTTAACCTTAATGACAAGAAATACAGTACTAACAAATGTTCAGGGACTATGGCCTTAAGCTTAATGACAAGAAATATAGTACTAAGAAATGTTTGTGGACTATGGCCTTAACCTTAATGACAAGAAATATAGTACCATATACTTTGGCAAACATGGGCACCCAAGCACTTCTGACATGAATGACACCCCTTTGAAAAATGACACAGTGACTGGGGACCTGGGCAATTTCATTGAAAATGAACAATCCTTTTATCACCATGTATCCACTACCTTTAGGAAATCCTTTTGTCTAGCCAGGCTGATTACCAGGGATATATCTTGACAGAACATAGGAAGTTACTATCCCACTCTATTCCTCCCTTATATAATTCATAATAGAATATAATGCCCCTTTTGGTATGTACTTTGCTAAACATATGATTCAATTCACAAGATTGCAGCGTTTCCTTCCTAGAAGAATAAAGAGCATGTCTTCTTTGTGCTAAACAGACTGCTTTAAGGCACCATCTCTTTTTTCTGTGTTCTATAGATTCCTGAGGGACCCCCTGCGTCACCTACAAAATCTTGAAGGAACCAACCCTATGTGATCTTCTACACATCTGCAAAACAAACAAAGCCTTAAGCGTCCACTCCAGGGAAGTAAACGTCCACTGCAGTATTGATCAGATCTACTGGTGTGATACATATCTCTCTCAAAGAAATCCTCTCTTATGAAATAGACTTCATTTAGGTGTTAAGCAAAACAGATCCCTGACTCTCTTCTGGATCAGTCTGATCAGTTAGATGGGGAACTGTAAATTCACCCCTGATTTGGTCCCTCAAACCCTCATTGAAATAGGTAGATGTTATTTCATGATGTGTGGCACTGAGAAAATGTTATCTTGAAGCTTGGCTACAAATGATCTAGCTGATCATATCATAGTATAAACCTACAAACCTATTATCCAGTTTTCATTCCTCACATTTTAATTTGAAGTTTCCTAAATACCCATGTGAGTACATATGCTATTTAAACATTTATTCATGTAAAAGAAAAATAATATATATTGGGTTTATTATTTATAAAAAACAACATCAGCATAAATTCAGAAACATAATGGAAATGAAAAATAAGAATCTTGGTTTTTGAATTTAAAAATACAGCACCAATATAAATTTCGTAAACACAAGCCTGGGTTCTGTTTGAACTCACACGCTTAAACTTTACTTATGCATTTACCATTATTAAATAAATTTGTAACAAATGAACATGTAGCACAATACAGGCAACATCAACATTGTACTATAGATATTTGCAAGAGAACAGTCAACATAAAATTCAAAAATGTAAATATTTGTTCCCTTTGAACATATACTGCTAAAACTTTTTTTTACAGTTTCCAGTTGTAAAATATGTATATAAAAATGACTTAAATTAGGGGAGAAGAAAACTTTGACATCTTAACACAGTGACATAAGGGTAATTAAGTGACTATAAGATCAAACATTAAATATTTATCATAATAAGTGCAGGGTGGTAACTAGTACCTAGAAATAAAATGCAATCTACACAAATTTCTGAAATATTTCATTATCTATTCATATGGCTAACATTTCATCATATTAAAGCTTCTTAGCCAATATTCGTTACTGACTAATATTAAGTATAGACTAGGCACCTACAAACTTTAGTCAGTGAGTTATCAGAGCCTTTAGTTTGGCACGTTTTATGTTCAGAATATATATTTAGAGAGATGAATTCTGGTGAGTGGCTGATTAGCGGTGTGAAAGCACTGTCAAAAAGGCAGTTGAAGAGGATTGCAGTCAATGGAGTTAGTTGTGGAAAGGTATCATTAAGAAGTAGCACAAGACAGGGTTGTCAGTTGTCACTTTGTTAAATGTTGTTCGTCAGTTCAGGAGAATCAGGAAGAGGCTTAGAGCTTGGGAGGGGGCATGGAGTCAGATGAAGTTTTATACTATACTTGCAGACAACTCTCTTGTGTAAGGATATAGGGAGGAATGTCTTGGAAGTCACTGAAGAATTTTGATGGTTTGGGAAGATGGCATGCTTGAGATATCAGATGAAAAAAGTGGTACTGTCATTCAGGGAGGGATGCACAGAAGAGAGCTGTTGCTTTTGTTGATTAAGGCAGATGGAACTAAGTATTTTGGTGGGTTGCTCTTTCGGATGGCGAAAGAGACAATGAGGGGCTTTGAGTGGTACTGGTTCAGAGGTGATTGGAGTAGTAGTTGTAAAGAGTAAGATTAGGTGGTGGGGTTTCAAGGTTCCTGGGGCGGACATTTGTGTATATACTAAGGGTAAGTGTATACAGAAAATGTAGGGCTTGTATTTTAAATAGAAGATGGAGGGAGGAAGGCCTGGAATCTGGCAAGATAAGTTAGTGGGTATAAACCTGGGGGCTGGGGAGGTCCCCAAGTTCCAAAGGTGCGGGATAGCAAACATGGTGTCGTACATGATGTGGAAAATAGGAACTTGGACAATTTGGATGGAACTGGAGAAACATTTGGAGAAGGTATTGAAGGAGGGTTCTTATATCAGAAAGGGATGGTGAATGAGAGGATATTGATGCATGATGGAGGATCTCTTGGAAAACTAACCCATTTTTGATTCCCTGTCTTCTGCCGTTTTTCCTACAATTACCTAATTTTATTGCTTTATCTCCCACCATCACACCTTTCCCTCTCTCACTTCTACTGATATCCGGTCACACTATATTTGTGCCTCCAACTAAAATTCAGTTTTATTGATTTGTATATCTTAATCACTTTTGGTATGTAGCACTCCTTTTACTATTGCCCTGCTTCCACTGCCACTATTTTCTGTCCCATCTCTCAAGAATAAAAAATATATTGGTACTTTTAAATCTTCTGTAACATCATTTGTTCCACTCTACCTTATAATCCATGTTCTGTTATCTAAAGTTGAATTTAATTTGCTTGTATTTATATAGTTCTCTGTTATGTGTGGCTATTACTTTTACTGGCTGTCTATATTTTGCTGGATTATGATTCTGTTAATTATGCTATTTATCTTTAACAATGTACACTTTAATGGAACTTTTCTCCCTGGGTTTCCACTGAAAAGAGGCGTTTGCTCTGTCAGACCTTCCCAGTAAAAAATGCAAATAAAATATTATAATAAATACATAAATATGTGCAAGTACTGATAACAGGTGAAGAGATGTGGGATAATCTTTTGTAAGGGAGTAATGTTTGAGGCTTAGCTGGGATAGGTGAAAAAAGAGTATAAACAGCTGAGAATGTGTGGAAGTGTGAGGAGGACAGAAATACATTGTGGGAAGAGTTACAGAAAATGTCTGAATTAAGGAAAGGGAAATAGTTGAACTATAGTAAGATTATGGCAGTTGTGGGGAGGGTTATAAGGGCAGAAAGAAGGAGAGACAGGAAGGAAAAGTGAGGGAAAGGATGCTGTTATGCTTTTGAACAGTTGACCCAGTAGAACCATAGTAAGGTAGAGATGGTATATGTGGAGTTAGGTCGAAACAGGAAGAAAAGCAGTGGGACTATTTGGTAAGTAGGTGACTGAGGGAAAAACAGGAATAAAGTGAGATCTTGGAGTGGAGAGATGTGAGGAAGATGCACAACACTCTTAAAGAGGTTACTTAGAACCGTTAGTAGAAAGGATGTGGAACATCACAGTATGAGGCTACCTCTGGGAGAGATGGTTTCTTTAAGAATTATTGTAAGACACATCTAAATGAGAGAAAGTTATCATTGCTCTGATATTTGTGGGAAGATCATTCCAGGCTTTGGCAGTGGAGTAAAATGTGCCTTAAGCTGTTCAGTGCACTTATAGTGAAAGTAGAGAATGTGAATATACATTTGTAGTAAAAGTAGAGGCTATGAATAATCATTTCCAGACATAGTCTAAAAACCTTGATTTCCCTGTCTGTATGATGGACCACAACTGCTGGAAGAATAGAGGTCTTCTTTAATGCTTACTACAAGCTTTTCATGCCAGTTTGGAATTTTCTGCCAGAAATGCAAACTCTCTTGAAAGAAAAATGCAATCTGGCTATTTGGTAAGGTGGAAGGAACACTATTTGGCCCTTTTGTTACCTCCGAATTGCATTTGTCAAAAAACTGCTTACAACCAAACTATCAGTGGTGCAACTGGAACTACAAGAACTGGTGTCAGACAAATTGAAGCTCCTGCCAGAAAGAAAAGAAAATACCCCCCAAAGCCCTGTGTTACTAGCAACAAAGATAGAACTATTTGAATAGTGGGTGTTATACCCAGATATCACTGACTGGCAAAGCAGGATTCTGCTCATAGGACTGGCACAACAGACCAGGAGAAACATGAACAGATGCAGAGGAAGAGGCAGTGGATACTGCAATCACTATCAAGGGGAGTTTAACAGAATCCCCTGTTCACCTATGTCATTAACACTAAGTTAGGATTATAATAATCACTCTAAAAAGAGTAAGGTTCCTGTCCCAGAAATGAGAGCATGCCTAAAGGAAAATTTATGGCTGCTTTAGTGGAACCTTCTGATTTTTAAGAATAAACAAAGCTGTATAAATTTTCTTCCAGATGCTCTAGTAGAATTTAAGGCAGGAGGCTTTGGGAAATAGAGCTCCTTCTGATGGCAGAAAGCTTTTCTTGAGGTAAGGAAATTCTCCAAATCCTTCCTTCTCCTTTGTGTACTCACACTGTTAAGCCCTAAATACATGTTACAATGACTGGTAGAATGAGAACATTTTCTTAACAATACGGATGCTTAACATGTTTTGTGGAGAGCTGGAAATAATATTGCAAGCTGTTTAAGTGGTGGTTAACAAAAAAAGTTATATTTCCATTAAAGAAAATGAAAACTGGTTATTTGGAAACGGAGAGGTGAAGAAGAGAACAGTTAGTAAAATAACTGAAGGTCACTATCAGGTGCAATGGAGGAGCACATGAACTTAGGAGGGCCTCTGAAGCCACATATAACTATAAACCCTTCCTTTGCTATGTTAGAAAACTAAGAAATAGCACTGCACATTGCTATGAACTTATTCATAATGATGTCTCCTATTCTGACCTAACAGACATTATCAATACCCTTGCAAACAAATTTAGTGCCAACCTAATTTCTCAAGGTTTCATTTAAAGCCCTGAAATATCTGACTCCCTTACTCCCCTCAACTATTTCTAAAGAACTGAAAGTCCTAACATATGAGGAATATAGGAACATATAAACAATACTAAGCAAGTGATCATAGGGATGTTAAGAAGTTTAGCCTTACACACTTTCCAGTAGACACAATTAAAAGTTATTGCCACCATTAATGAGTGTCAACCTCCCAAATCATGCAGGGCCATACAGGATAACTCTGACATAAAAATGTCAAATGATCCAGGACCAAACATACTTTCTCCATGGCACCTGTCAGTGTACCTGGTTAATTAATTAATAGTGTTAAACATACTCTTGCAGACATACTCCTTAAACTGTTTAAACTAAGTTTGTCCACAATGAACAGAGCATTCCTGTGGTAATGCCCCTCCATAAAGGTGACCTTAAAACTGACCTGGATAATTATAGATCTGTTAGTCTTACATGGAATGTATTATAAATGATCTCATAAATTAAAATATCAAGAATCTTATTAGAATTGACCCTCAACAGTTTGGCTGTATAAATGGTAAATCATGTCTATTGAATCTGGTAAATTTCTTCAAAAGAGTTATGGAGGCTGTAGATGGTGCCCATGCAGTACACATGGTGTATCTTAACTTAGCCAAGGCTCTTGACACCATTTCCCTTGCTGGCCTCATACAGAAGCTACATGCTCTAAAAACTGGTCCATATGTGTGGTAAGATGATTGCAAACTGGCTGAAAGACTGAAGCCAGAGAGACTGAGTTGTAGATGCCTTATTAGAAAGTATGAAAGTGACCCATAGTGTCCCTGAGACTTTGTGCTAGAACCTCTCATTTTCAACATTTACTCCTCAGATCTCCAAGCAGAGAAACAAGACCACAGATTAACAACTTTTGTAAAAGACTGCAAATTGGGAGTTGTTGTTAAGTCACTGCCTGACAACCAAAAAACCTCCAGAATAAATGTTCTCCAGTAAACACTTGTTGTACTAAATATAGGCACAAACTAAATATTAAAACTTGCAATGTTAGTACTTTTTGTAGACAGCCTCAACCCTCCTCATAATATACAGATCATACATAACTACAAAACTGAAATGTAGTTAGGGACTTTGGAACTTGAGTCTATAACTCCCTCTTTTTTGACTATTTTAACTATCTTGTGGCAGTGGTTAAAAGGAAATAATTTTGTTTAGCACAACTAATTTTCAAAGGAATTTAATCAAGGTCAAAAGAGGTAATCACACCCCCAACATTGATCAGACCAATTATTGAGTACAACACCAGTTTTGGAAATGGATGTATCTCACTAAGAATATAAAACAATTAGAAAGACTGCACTGTTTCCTAATCAAAAAGATGGCCAACCTAAAGCTCCTGAACTGCCAAGAGAAGGTAGAAGCTCTATCCCTTTTTTCAATGTCCTATAGGCTCTTGAGTGGAGGTCTTTGCCTCACTTACCATCCTGTTACAGACCAAGTTGTCCTGGACCTCCTGTATCTCTGCAAATCTAATAGCTCCCCCAATACTTGAACCAGGAACCTAAATCTTCACCAAGCGATAAATGAAACATAGTGGATGGACAGGTTTATAACCCATCACCATCCAAACCTCTTGAACAAACTACTATAGGATCATAGGATCATAGACTACTGAACCAATGGTCATTTTAAGCCTAGCCATTTCAACCCAATGCAATACAGTAGAAGTACTAGTCAATACCCGAGATTGCATTTAGTGATGACTTCCCATGGCCAGGAGGTTTGTGGGCACTATCCCTGGTAAGAATTTATGGTGCCCCATCCACTTATCCAGGTTCCTCTTGAACAGTGTCATGGAGGTGCTCTGTTTCACATGAACTGGTAGCCTGTTCCAAAGATGTGGCAGTCACTGGGAGATAAATCTGTCCCTCCAGCATGCCCTATTTAAGTCGTACACCATATTTAAGTCTCTGGAATGGGTAGCCCTAGACCTATTTGATTTATGGATATGCAGTAAGTTCATTAGGTTTGGGTCCTGGGTTGCTCTGTAGTCCAGGCATAAGTCGCCTGTAAGAAGTATATACAATACAGAGTACAGTGACAGGGATTTTAGTTTGTCCATGTAAGGCACATGCTGGAGACCCTTGATCATCTTTGTTAGGAACCTCTGAGGTCTGTCTAATTGCTGTAGTTGCTTAGTATGGTACATACCCAATGAAGCATTATACTCAATTATGGGCCAGATAAGTGCCAAGTGTAGGGGGTTATAACTTCATTTGCTCTTGAGTAGCTATGTGGAAAGCCTTCCTTATAACAGTAGACACGTGGTGGTCAAAGTTAAGCATACCAATGCATGTTAAGCACTGCAGCTCACTGTCTACTTTAAACATAACTTAGATGACTGGATTGGTGTTTGCAAATGTATTCGGGGACTGACTAGCATGGCCCTGTTATATAAAGAAGGCATAACTCTGGGACTGACTAGCATGGCCCTGTTGTATAAAGCAGACATGGCTTGACGGAGAGCACTGATAAGGTGTGAATGGCCATAAGACTCAGTGGCCTTTGAAATCTGTGAATCTATGATCTAAGTCACATACTCAGAAAAACAGTTTTACCTGCATCTCCTCAAAATATGAAAAGGCAGCCTAGGTCAGTTTCTTCTGTTCGGATATTCTAACAGTACAAAGAACTGGAGAGAGACGTTTGAATGGTGCATGGTGGTAAAGGAGATGTCTGGAAACCTGGGAAAATCTTATGTGTTGAGTGGTATTAATGCCTGGGTGTAGTTTTTATTGATTTCCAGAGATGGACCATTTCTTATCAGATGGTATTGTTCATTCAAGTCATTGGTTCTTTACAGCATTTAGAAGTTAGTATGTTAGTCATGTTGTCTGCTCTCCTGTGTGACTATAGCACTATCTGAATAGTGAAGTTGAAAGGTTTTTAGTAATTACCTTGTGTTCAACTCTGTTACTTCATTTTTAACCCAAATAGGAATCAGGAGCAAAACAGAACAATTTCATTGTTCATTTGAGAGATGGCACAACTACAGACTACAGGAAATCTCTCTCTGCAGACCACTTTATTCAAGCACAGGAGATTGAATCTAAAATTTTTATCTAATCTTGACTGTTGTTAAAATAAACACAACGCCTAAAAAGGTACAGTGTGACATATTCTTGAAAGCTGCAGGGGAAGAAACCAACATTTATAAGACATATGAAACTGAGCGGGATAGAAAGAGCAAAGAAGTGCGAAGACATGTTTTGTGGTTATTGTGTGTCAAGAAAAACATTTGCCATTATTTAAAGCATTACAGAATTAATTAATCATTTGTTGAATTAGTATGGCATAAAACTTTGCATGATACTTGAAATGGATGAACAAGAGGCAGATTGCTATGAGAAGCAGATTTGGCATTAAATAATGCAGCATATGTCTGCAGACCAAGTTAATTTACCTCAAAGAGCAAATAGAGAGTTAGAAATGTTTAAAGCTGGATGTGAATGCAAAGGCAGGTAATTTAGCAAAACAGATAAAGATGTACTGTGAGAGTCATGACAGCCATGAAAAGCATGCTGCTGCTAGTTATTTGTGAAAACTGTGGTGGTGGTGCTGCGGTAGCATTGTCGCCTCATAGCAAGATGTTGTCCCGTTCGATTCTCAGCTAGAGCGTCTTCTGTGTGGAGGCATACGTGAATGGGGCGTGCCTTCGTTGAAGGTTGTGCATCAGGGCTGGTAACCCGGTATGTAAAAGTCCACTACCAATCATTAGCAGACTGGAGTTCCGCTGTGGCGACTCCTAACCGGGAAAAGCCGAAAGACACAAACAAATTGTAAGTACAGTAAAATTAATTTCCTACACTGGGTCAGTAAAAACAATGTCCTACACTGGGTCAGTAAAAACAATGCCCTACACTGGGTCAGTAAAAACAATGCCCTACACTGGGTCAGTTGTTATATAAAAAACTGAGACAAAAGAAATAGGTTCATAGGTTCATAGGTTCATACTAGGCTATCTGCCCGAGGGCATTTACAAGCCTAGCCCATAGTTTTGTGGCTTACGCCACCCCTTTAGTATGGGGAACTATACCCATTATTTTGCTGTGCCTCTGTTGAGCAGTGACACTGAGGTAATCCCTGGGGTATATCTGCGATCTCCCATCCATTGGTCAAGATTTCTCTTGAACAAGGCCAGCGAGGTGCTCTGCCTCACATATACCGGGATTTTATTCCACAGCATAGGGAGTCTTTGGGTGATGAATCTATCCCTCCAGCACGTCCTATTAATAGCCGTGTCGAGGTTTACGCCTCCGCCTTGTGGCTCTGACGGATCTAGATTTTTTGAGGTGAAGCATATTCATCAAATCTGGGTTTGACATGGCCTTGTATGTTAGGCAAAGGTCACCTCTGAGCAAGCGGTGGCGACTGAATAGAGCTGGAGTTCTTTCAGTCGGGCAGCATAGGACAGATGTTTGAGACCCTTTATCCTTTTGGTGAGGAACTTTTGTGGCCTCTCCAGCTGCTGCAAGTGTCGGGTCAGATACATTCGAATGGGGCATTGTACTCAATCATTGGTCTGATGAGTGATGAGTATAGGGAGACTATGACCTCCCTTGATCTAGATGAGAATCCCTTCATGATAAGGTGGGCAATGTAGAAGGTCTTCCTAACTACTTTAGCTACATGGGTGTCGAATGACAGACTACTATCAACCTGGGTCCCCAGGTCCCTGATAACTTCTTCTGTACTCAGTGGATTGCCACCTATTTGGTAGCTAGGGTAAACCTTGTTTTGCCCGAAGGGTATGACTATGCATTTTTGGCATTTAACTTTAGGCCATGGCTCTGGCACCAGTTATCCGTTTCTGTGAGACCCTTCTGAAGGATATCTGTGTCAGATGTGTTTTCTACTATGGCACCCAGTTTGCAGTCATCTGCAAACTTTGTCAGCCATAACCCTCCTGTGTTTGCTTGTACTGGAAAAGTAGATGCCAAACAAGAGTGGGCCCAGGACTGAGCCCTGTGGTACACCACTTGTGACAGGCTTTGAGTCTGACATGGCGCCAGCAACTCTGACCCTGTGGGTTCTGTCACTCAGCCAGTTTGCAACCCATCTTGTGATGTATGGGTTAACATTTAAGCTGATGAGTTTTTCAATGATACCCGAGTGGGGTATTGTATCAAAGGCCTTCGCCAGATCGAGGTAGGCTGTATGGACTGCCTTTCCCTCATCAATGGCTTTGGTGACTGTTTCAAAAAAAGTCAACCAAGTTTAGAAGGCATGATCTGCCTTTGACAAAGCCAAACTGGGATGGATCCAAAGTCTGCAAATTCCCTATGTCTTTATTTATGAGGTCCATTATGATCCTCTCCATGGCTTTGCAGATAAGGCTTGTCAAGCTAATGGGCCGGTAATTTCCAGGGTCGGTGGAGGCACCGCCTTTGTGAAGTGGGACCACAGTTGCAGTGCGCCACTCCCTGGGTACATATCCAGAGGTAAGACTATGATTAAACAGCTGTCCTAGCTGTGGGTTTAATTCCTCGTTGAGTTCGTGGAGCACACAGCCGGGGACACCATCAGGTCCCATGGATGCTGTGTTTTTTGCTTTGGAGAGAGCAGTTCTCACTTGGGCGTTGGAGATGTTTGGGGGGCTGCAATCGCTTGGTATAGATATCTCTCCTTTTGGGGGGGAGGGGGGGGAGAAGTTTGCACTGAACCTGTCAGCCAGTATGTTGGCAATGTCTGTAGGATCAGTAATCTTCACATCATTTTGAACTAGTTCTGAGCATATCTGGGAGTTTCCTTATTAACAAAATAATTTTGTTAAAGTATACAGTGCAGGAAATTACTTTCAACTAAGAAAAGCAAGTGGTAGAAATTATTTACTTATTGTAAGTGTGGAACGAGGACATAAGGAGCAAATATTTCATACAGGCATGAAGAAATAAGGAGATCAGTCAGAAATTTGAAAAGAGAAGCTCAAAACAAATAATCATTGTTTGATGATTAAAATAAACTCTGAAACAAAGTGTAATGTAATCCCTGCTGAAATATTTGATGCATTGTTTTAAAGAAAGTTAGGAACTTCCAGGTTCAAGTTACTTATTTATTCTAGGTGTCACCAATGGGCCAAGATTATGGAGCCCTATTCCAAAAGACTTGCTCTCAGTGTAAGTGACTTAGTCTGGTATAAACCTGCCCTGATCCCAAAAGACTTGTTGTTGGTGTGACTTACTTCAGTGTAAGGCCTATCAATAAATGGCTTACGCCATGGACCAGATTCCAAAAGGTTTGTTTATGGTGTAAGTGACTTACTTCAGTGAAAGGCCTATCTATAAACAGGCTTACACTGGAGAACAAATTCAAAAAGACTTGCTGTCAGAGTAAGTAACTTAGACTGAGAACAAATCTCAGAGCAAGTCTTTTGGAATCTGGTCCTATATATATTAAACATAAAAAATACAAGATTCAGTTCCAGACAGCTGTCTAGTTTTTTTTTTTGTGTTACAATTGGATCAAATAAATAGTAAAGCTAAACAGACCTGTACAAGACCTTGTATTCATTCCCATTGGTTCTTTCTTTTGGAACCCAAATGTTTCACTTTCCACAAGGACATGATGGGCAGAAATATAATGAATATGCACCATGACTATGGAAGTAACTGAAGCCTATATAGTACATGTGTCTGCAGTACATCAAAAAAACCTGAATGCAACCTGAATGGGGCAGAATAGGGTAGCTCTCCACTTAAATACAAATGATCTTCAGGTTAGAAGATACATGTTAAATTAATGCTTCCTGGCAGCTTCAATCAACTCTGACCCCATACTGAGAAGTCCAGTGGGATCAAAGGATCTGACCTAAGAACAGTTCATCGAATGGCATTTTGTTGAACATGCAGTTTGTCAAACTTACTGAGATCACATTACGGTAGGGATCATTTTTCCTTTCCCCACTGTAGTGTGATCTAGGGGTTGGTATATATAATTTGTGGGGGTGTGGGAGGGGGGGTTTAATAAAAGGCATTTCCGATGAAAAGCCATTTGTTGAAGTGATGGTTCAATGATATAATATAGACCCGTTATCTACTCATAGAGAACTTTATTGGCTAGTAGGGTGAGGGTTTTGTGCACTGTCAGAAACTTGAGAACCTGAAACCACACAACTAGGGTTTACCTTACTTCTCTAAATGTTGAGATAAGGTATGAAATCAGAAAAGAATATGGTAGGTATACAATAATTCCACCTGCCATAAGAGGGAGAATGCATTCACTGCCATCTACACCTTTACTTGCTGTCTGTGAAGAAGACTAGGGGATCACATTCTGATGCGTAATGACTATCTCAACCTCTAGTATATGCCATGCCTTGAAGAATCTGGTCATGCAAGTCTTCAGAATCCTTATCTTCTAAAGATGATTGGCAGAGCAACTTAAGGAGTATGCTGACATCTGTAGTAAACTCCTCAACTTCTGTCTATGGCCTAATTCTAGGTTTTCCTTGCATCTTAGCCCAGTATGTAGCAAAGTAGGATAATCTAATCTTTTAGCGACCACATGGCAGACTCATTAGTGTACCAGATTAAAAACTGTCTGACCTCAGCTCTTTTTTTTTAGTGCTTTCCTGGCAAAAAGCACCATCTATCTCTCAAGGTGCTTTACATAAAGCATCTTCTTCAAGATGTCCACTTCCTCTGGATATGGAGGATGCAAAATATGTTCCCTGTCTCTTAACAGAAATATCCTTGATTATAAACTGCACCATATTTGAACATAGGAAAAGAAGGTCTACACTAAGGTTGTTGAAGATAGTCCAGCTGTTGAAAGTCATGTGACAAAGGTCTGATACCTAAAGGAGTACATGGTGCCTATGCAGCCTCTGACAACTCTCAGTCTGCTACAACACCTGCATCCTCG